>NC_056726.1:1348192355-1348382355 GCF_019279795.1 Protopterus annectens | reverse complement strand
GCAAATTCATGGTGATGGCCAAGCAATTTTTTCCCTAGGAAAAAAATCAGTGATCTGGCCATTCACGTAACTTGTAGTTCGTTCATTATGTGTCGCTGAAATGGCATTCAGTGTTTAGCCATTTCAGCATCGTAATATAGACCCAGATACAGATTTGCTGCATCCAGAGCTTCAGCTGCATGGTTCTTTACCCTTTTTGAGGTATTCTGGCTACACATTTTCCATTAATAGCACTTGTGCGATCACCTAGTAGTATTGCTCTTAGACTTTCCATGCTTTACCCTCTTAGCTCTCTCTGGCATCTCTCTCCCTCAGTTTCTGACAAATATGGATGGACAACTTCCTACAGTTTCTCCTGTCAGTTTGGTTGATATGGGCATCCTGAGACAGTGTAGCAACTGCCTCATGTACATGGACAACCCTCTGCTAACACATCCTCGGAACACAATTTGTTAAGAACTTCCTATGATTGTCAGAGATGCATTTACATCAGGCACCTAGTGTCACTGCTCTCTCCCCCACAAGGCAGTATATCTGGTACTGAGAAGGTTGTCAACATGAACACCACACCTCAGCCACCATCCACATCTACACAACACACACCCACATATGTGGAGGTCCTCAACAAAAACATACCCAAACTCTAAGGCAAAAATCCATACAAACTCCACTGCTCACCACACCACACACCACACATAGTCCACACACCTGTGTCTCACAGCCACTAAGGCCTAAACATAAACCCAACATATTAGTCATAGGAGAATCCATTGTGAGACACACAGATGTGCCCTGACCAGGCTGGATAAGGAGAAAGACATGGTTAGTTGTTTGTTGGGTGCCAGATTCTGCCCTATCACACACGCACACAAGTCTTTCATGAGGTACTGTTGTGACTCTGTCATAGTCCATGTTGGTGTGAATGACTTGCGATGCACCTCCCTGGACTATATAAAGAGAGACATGATTGAACTCGCAGAATATGTGTCCCAGGCAGGTATGCTCCTAGCCTTAAGAAGCATTTTACTGTCACCCAGAATGATGCCTCAATGCAAACAGAAAATGACTGACTTTAACAATTGGCTTAGTTTCTGGTGTCCATCTAGGGGGATCCAGTACCTGACAGCCTTGGAAGCCATGATTTGCAAAACACAATGCTTTGCCAGAGATGGCCTGCATCAGTCTCCACTGGGCTTCAGGATCCTGGCAAAGGCTATTGCCTTCCCCATAGTGCCTTTTTAGGCAATGCCATGAAGTCAAAATTACCAATATGAAAATTTCATCAAAACGTAAATTAAAGGTCATGCTACTAAACGCTAGGAGTCTAAACATGAAACTGCACTCATTGCAAGTATTCTTAACCCTGGAAGATGCTGACATTTGTGCGGTCACAGAAACCTAGCTCAAAACTGCGGAGAGCAGCCCAGCCATACCAGGTTACTCATCCTATCATACATTCAGACCCCAAACCATGGGCAGCAGCTGGAGTTGTAATATATATAAAAGACATACACACCTCCAGGCTGATCAAACAGTATGACACACAGGAAACACTCCAGGTGCAGATAACAATTGACAAGAGTTATATTAAAATCATAGCTAGCTATAGGCCTCCAACTTTGATTCAAGATACCCACTCCACCTATCTGGACCTCTTTGAATCTATCAAGATTCAACCCTTTACCCTAATCCTGAGAGACTTTAACTACCCAACCATAGATTGGAAGGAATACTCATGCCAAAACACAAATGCCCAGAGATTCCTTGATTTCATCAATGCAAATGCCTTGGACCAGTTGGTCAACACCCCCACAAGAGGTGAAAATATATTGGACTTGGTATTAACCAACATGAGTAACCATTGCAGCATCCCTATAGTGTCATTATCCCTGGTAACATCCAACCACAAAGAGGTCACTTTCGAAGTCACCATCTCCCCCAACTCCGCCCAACCACAGTTGAACAAAAAGACTTCTCCAAAGCTGATTGCAATCTCCTGAGGGAAGGAATGAACAGCTTCACAGCTCTCTCCCCCTCCATAAAAACTGGCACATATGTCCAAACCTGCACCAACGTACTATAGGAGCATTTATATAGCTACATGGAATCAGGAATACCTCGCAGGATGAAATCCTCCTCCTCAAGGAAGAGTAAACCTGTCTGGTGGACATCTGCAATAAATAAGTTTAATAATAAAAGAAAAAAAAACTGCTATCCAGGACCAAGAAGGAGCAGGTGCCTAACTAGAAGCAATTTCTCCTTAGCCTGAACATGCAAATAAGAGCACTAGTGAAATCCTCCAAAGCATACTTTGAGTCCAAACTGGTCACATTTACTAAAGACAATCATAAGGCCTTCTTCACATATGTTCACAGTCTCAAGGGAAGTACCCAGGTCTGGTCAGAACTGGTAGTCAAGGACACCACATACACAAATACTGTAGATTTAGCCAACCTGCTGGCAAGACAGGTTCAGTGAAAACTTCGCCCCTCTGTCCCCCATCAGTAAAACAGGCATCCCCAGTACCCACCCCCCTCCACTTATCTCTAGGAGGCAAGTCATCACTGGCCTCTTAAAGGCAAAAAATACAGCCTCCATGGGAAATGATAACATCCCAGGCTGCATCTTACATGAACTCAGGCAGGAACTTGCAGCACCATTAGGCACCCTATTCAACCAAAGCATGAGTACTGTCTTCATCCCAACCAACTGGAGGACAGCCACTGTCATCCCTTTGCACAAAGGTGGAGCATCTTCTGATCCAGAAAATTATAGTTCCGTCAGCCTAACTAGCCTGATCTGCAAGGCCATGGAGCGGATTATCATGGACCTCATTAACAAGGACATTGGCAACTTCCAGACACTCAATTCCACACAGTTTGTTGTCATTAAGGGGAGGTCATGCCTGTTAAATTTGGCCAACTTCTTTGAGATGAGGGGAAGACAGTGCACACTACCTACCTTGACCTGGCCAAAGCCTTTGATACTATTCCCCATTAAGGTATACTAGATAAATTCTCTCAACTAGACATCAATCCATATCTTGTAAAATAACAATATGGACTGTGACTGAAACCAAAAGCCAATAAAATCCAATTACTGGATAACTTGCTCAATAAAATCCACTCTGTCCTTGAACAACACAAAAATGTATTAAGTGCTTTCATCTTGGATAATAACAAGACTTCATCAAAATGAATGAATTAACTACACAAAATCACTAAATATATACTATCATTAACTGCTTAACTGAATATGCAATCACTTCACTTAAAAAAAACAGGGACACAATAAGTTAAAAAATATATTTGCATATGTATAAAAATATTTTTTCTTAAATAAAAAAATAATTTATCTAGTCAAAGCCCTGAGTTTTAAAACAGTTGCTATAGATAAGGTTTCATTTAAACTAGTTTAAAAAATAGAATTTAATAAAAATTGCCATTTCAACTCACATAAATCGATATTAAGTTCCCACCATCCACCTCTTAGAGATTTCTGTACCACTTCAAGTATGCCAAATCTAAATTTGCTGAAATGATCACATACAACTGAGTGCCTGTACAAGGCATTATCAATGCCTTGTATCAATCCATATGTTATTAGATGGGTAGCAAACTGGATCACTGATAGAACCCACCTAATCAAAGTAGGGGAAGCCACCTCAGGCAGTAGAACCGTAATGAGCATGTACTCCAGGGACTGGTCTTGGGGCCTCTGCTGTTTGAGATATACTTTTCTGAGGTGTAGGCCAAAACCAGTGGGCTATGGCTGACTAAGTTTGCAGATGACTGCAAGCTGGGTGCTGTCATCAATTCCCCTAGTGATGTGGACATCCTCCAGGATCATTTCACCCAAGCAAATGACTGGTGCCAGAAACATAGCTTTGAACTGAATGCCAAAAAATTCATCATCATCCCCTTTGGGAAGAGTGATGTCCCCACAGATTATCACATTGATAATAAGGTCTTAGGCATGCAATCATTCGTGAGGGACCTGGACACCCAAGTGGATAGCAAACTGACTTTTGAACACCATATTGCCCCCATTGTACAGAAAGCTTTCTACATGGCCCACCTCATTAGTAAGGGTATCTCATCCAGGGACAAGGTGGTCAAAACACCCCTGTATTCTTCCCTTATAAGACCCCTTATTGAGTACAATACCCCTTTTGGCATGTACCACACAAAGCACATGCAGCAGCTGGAGAGGCCGCAGAGGTTCCCCAGCAGGAGAATCCAAGGTCTTAAACATCTACCCTACACAAATAGGTTAAACGCCCTATCCCTCTTCTCGGTCTCCTACAGACTCCTCAGAGGTGACCTGTGTCTGGCATACCAATCTCAGATCCTGCCTTGATGGGACTGTTGCATATCCACAAGTCAAGCTCCACTGGAGTAACTTGCACGTGCAACCTCAACCTGGTCTGTGACATCAATAAGACTTGTTGACGGGACAGATTTTTGTCGCAGACTCCCCCTATTGTGGAACAGACTTCCTCTCTACATCAAGCAGAGTACCTCATTAACCCTTTTGAAGCGCAACCTGGATAACTGGATGGGGAACAGAAAATACACCCCTGAGATTCCACCTGTGCCCCTGCTGGACAGTGGCCTAGGGTGCTGACTTATTGGAACATGGGTAAATTCTTGGCTAGGCTTGAAAAGGCCTTGGGGCCAATAGACTAGTAACTTACTATAATCCTATGATCCTTTGAGAAGTTGAAAAGATGCCATTCTCCAATCTAGTGAAAGAAATAAAGCAAGTGATAAAGCAATACATAGGTGACAGAAGGAATAAAGTGCAGGTGTGTTGGTGTGTGTGTGTTTAGTATGTGCTGTAGGTGATTACCATATGAAATTGTCTTGCCTGATGAAACAGCACAATGGAACACGTGCGTGCCTTAATATGTGCATGTGATTATGAGCATGTTGGGTGGTACTTGCATTCGTGTGTGTGTGTGTGTGTGTGTGTGTGTGTGTGTGTGTGTGTGTGTGTGTGTGATGAGGAGGATATAGTCCACGATATTACCCTGCCTGATGAATCTGATTAAGAGGGTAGAGAAATATATATGTGTGTGTGTGTGTGTGTGTGTGTGTGTGTGTGTGTGTGTGTGTGTGTGTGTGTGTGTGTGTATGTATGCATTTGTTGAGGAGGATATAGCCCACGATATTACCCTGCCTGATGAATCTGGATAAGAGGGGTAGAGAGATATATGTGTGTGTGTGTGTGTGTGTGTGTGTGTGTGTGTGTGTATGTGTGTGTGTGTGTGTGTGTGTGTGTGTGTGTGTGTGTGTGTGTGTGTGTGTGTGCACACCCGTGCTCGCATGTATACATATGGGATGAGGCAGCTCAGGCACAGCAAGATCAGTGTGGTGACAGTTGATAAGAATGATACAGAAGTGCACATCTACTGAATTCTCTGCCTAAAAAAGGTTCATTTGGTGAAAAGTCAATTTCTGTTGTAAGTTATGACAAAAAACACTAACTCAAGATCAGAAGGAAAGGGCAGCAAATTGGATTGCTAAGCCACCCCCCATAAAAAAAAAAAAAGTATTTGGGAAAGGAGGCAGAACTAAATGGAAAAGACCAAAATACTTTGAAAACAAGTGTTGTACATTAGTAAGTAATGAGATCGGTGGGTGTAGCCCTAGCAATACCATTTGAGAACGCTAGTTAATTTACTTATTTTGCATTTCACTATATTACATAGGTTTGTGCCATAAATGAGAACTGGGGGCAGCTATTAAGACTCAGTTGCAGTATAGAAAGGGATCTTGAAAACAAATTTACATTTGTACTGTTTATGTGAATTTAAAACTTTTTAAACTTGTTTTTGTTAAACAGAGCAAGTCATGTAGCATTGCTGAAATACCTGATATAAGCACATTTTTTCTCTACGATCACATAGATCTCTATAAGAAGATATAATTGGTCCATGCCTTAGCATGTGTCCTTTGTCTACCTATCTGTCTCACTACGTGTGTGTGTGTGTGTGTGTGTGTGTGTGTGTGTGTGTATATATATATATATATATATATATATATATATATATATATATATATATATATATAGACCGCAGAATCCTTTATAAACACATTCTATGAACACCTTCAGGAATGCATGGATTATGCAATCCCAAATAAAACCAAGACCCAATCCTCCAAAGGCAGTCGTCCTGTCTGGTGGACCCCAGCCATAAACAAACTATACAAAAGAAGGAGGAAGCTACTACATGATAGAGCAAAATCCCAAAAAGGGAAGGCATCCCTGATCGGTATTAACAAAACACTACGGGCACTTATAAAATCATCTAAGGCCGGCTTCGAGAGAAAAATTGCACAGGACACTTAGGATAATCACAAGGCTTTCTTTAGTTATGTTAGGAACCTGGGTGGGAATTCCCAGATATGCTCAGAATTAGTCCAAAATGACAAAAAATACACCGAACCCACAGACATTGCCAACATCCTAGTTGACAGGTTCAGCGCAAACCCCCCCCCCCCACCAAAAGGGCAAATATCTATCCCAGCAGAGTGCTGCCCCCCTGACATCCCAGATGCTCAGGTAAGAGCCGCCCTCTCCAAAGCAAAAAACACAGCATCAATGGGACCAGATGGTGTCCCGGGCTGCGTCCTACATGAACTCCAAGAAGAGCTAAACCCAAACATAAAACTACTGTTCAGTCTCAGTCTTACTACAGGATATGTACCCAAAGAGTGGCATACAGCAACAGTGGCCCCTCTCCACAAAGGTGGTGCCTCAACAGATCCTGGAAACTATCACCCCATAAGCCTGACTAGCTTGGTCTGCAAAGCTATGGAAAGGATCATCATGGACCTCATAAATAAAGATATTGGGGACCTACAGACACTGGATTCTACCCAGTTTGACTTTGTTAAGGGCAGATCCTGCCTCTTAAACCTGGTCGATTTCTTTGAAACAGTCACCAAGGCCATTGACGAGGGGAAGGTGGTCCACACAGCCTACCTGGACCTCGCAAAAGCCTTCGATACAATACCCCACTCAGGCATTATAGATAAGCTCACCAGCTTAAATATAAACACCTATGTCACTAGATGGGTTGCAAACTGGCTCAAGGACAGAACCCACATGGTTAGAACTGCTGGAGCCATGTCAGACTCCAAACCAGTTACAAGTGGCGTCCCACAAGGCTCAGTCCTGGGACCTCTCTTGTTCGGTATATATTTCTCGGAGGTACAGGCCAACACGGAAGGACTGTGGCTGACCAAGTTTGCAGATGACTGCAAACTAGGCGCCATAATCGACTCTCCAGCTGACACAAGCATCCTACAAAAGGGCCTCATAGAAACAGACAACTGGTGCCAGAGCCATAGCCTCAAGCTAAACGCCAAAAAGTGTATAGTCATCCCCTTTGGCAAAACAAAGTGCCCACAAATTACCACATAGGTGGTAATCCATTAAGTATGGAAGAAGTAATTAGGGACCTGGGGACCCAAGTTGATAGCAATCTCTCATTTGAAAACCACGTGGCCAAAGTGGTTAGAAAAACATTTTATATAGCCCACCTAATCATGAAGGGATTCACATCTAGATCAGGGGAGGTCATCATGCCTCTTTACTTATCCCTCATCAGGCCCATAATTGAGTACAATGCCCCTTTTGGGATGTACCTTACCAGACACCTGCAGCAACTGGAAAGACCCCAAAAGTACCTCACCAAGAGGATCAAAGGGCTCAAACAGATGCCATATGCTGCCCGGTTAAAGAAACTCCAGCTCTACTCAGTGGCATACCGCCTGCTCAGAGGCGATCTGTGCCAGATGTATAAAGCCATGTCCAACCCGGAATTAATGGACATGCTGCACCTCAGAAAATCCAAATCCCATTGAGCTATGTGCTCGAGAGACTTGAACCTCAGCACTGAAATAAATTGGACATGCTGGAGGGACAGATTCATAACCCAGAGGCTCCCTTCACTCTGGAATAAAATCCCAGTCCAGGTTAGGCAGAGTCCCTCATTGACTCTCTTCAAGAGGAATCTTGATGAGTGGATGGAAGATCGTAGGTATACCCCGGGTATCAGTTCTGTGTCACTGTTAGACAGAGGCACAGTATACTAACCTCGAGAAAGGGCATAGCAAAATTAATTTAAAATGGGTGGTGAAAGCCAAACACACTCTGGCTAGGCTTATAAATGCCCTAAGGCAGATAGCCTAGTATGAACCTATGAACCTATATATATATATATATATATATATATATATATATATATATATATATACTTTACAAGCTTGAAGTTTCAAAACTTCGAACTGCAGAAGTTTTGAAACTTTGGAACTGTAATAATAAAAAAAATAAAAACAAAACTTTTTTTTATGTTTTTGCAGGGGGTCAAGCCCCCCTGCACCCCCCTGATAAGTAAATATACCAACTCCGAGATCACACTACAATGAGGAAAACAGTACATTTCCCATTCTGTGCTGTACAGCAATCTCCATTCAAAACATTTGAAGTTTTAAAACTTCAATCTTATGGTCTCAACCATTTGCAGTTCGAAGTTTTGAAACTTCAAACTTGTGAAAAGAATCTATACAAACACACATGTGTGTGTGTGTGTGTGTGTGTGTGTGTGTGTGTGTGTGTGTGTGTGTGTGTGTGTATGTGCATGAGTGCTATAGGAGTTATCAATGTACACATTTTATAGCAGGATGAAATGGTGGTGTTTTCCACCGCTGGTACAGTTTGTTAAATGATTTAATGGTCAAAGTTCATTATATTGACCGTTACATAATTTAAGGAGTTTTGCCCTTTTTTTGAGTTTGTGTGACTCTGGAGTTAGTATATTTAATTACTTGTGTAGTGGTGGTGTGTAAAAAGCTGTTTTTTTGTTACTTTTTGTAATCACAAATTGAATCTATTGGTTTACATTTGCAATTACTTTTTTGTGATGATTTTAGTGGTGATTAATGGTAATTGCTGGTGAGTTTGTTTAATGTTTTATTCCTCATTTAAGCTTACTGGGAATTATTCATTATAAACTTTTATATATATTTATATATACGCTTATATACACACCCAAACATATATACATAGATAGATAATATGTCTCTCTATCTGTGTAATATATGACCTTATAAATACAGCTTAAGTGGATTGCTTGACTGTAGTTTAGAAACACAGAGCTGAAAGCCTGATGTCCATAAACATTAAGATGCCAGAGAAATATCACACCTAACATCCAAAACAAAGTGTAAAAAGGTCACACAGACAAACCAATCAGTAAAAACTGCATGAAAAACTCATCCAAGCTACATGTAGCTGAAACACTATATGCCCTTAAGGGGTCATTTGCACATACCCCATGGGCCTTTATTATGTTGGCCTAGAGGATTAAGGAGTTTTCAACAAACTGTTTCCTGTGGTCCAGTGGTGCAAGGTTTGATTCCCTCAGCTTCCATTGTCTAATTGTGTGACTCTGAGCATTTAACTTAAACAGACACCACTCCCAGGCTGAGTCAGAAAAAGGTGCATGGAGATCAGTTCTCTACCCAAGAAAACAAATGCAAATAAATAAATAAACAGATAAATTATAGGAGGTTTAAGGTATTACACAGTGAAAACTCTAGCTGATGCCATTACACCATATAATAATCATTTCTCTTTTACATGGTATCCGTCTTTGCCAGCAGCAGAGTGTCCTGCTTTCCTTCCTTCAATGACCTAAGGACTCGGGTCAGTCACCGTCACCACAATTGTCTTAGCCTAAGCTGTACCAAATCATATTAAACAGTGTGCACAGACTTGTCCTATATATCACCATCAAGTAAGCCATCAAATACTTTTCTCTATGATCCTGATTCCTCAAAGTTATGATTTCACTTACCATATTTCCTAGTAATAAAATTTACTGCAAGGTTGCAGTTTGCATGGCTAATGTTTTCTAACCTTATACAATGTTTCTTTTTCCCCTATGTTATATAACTATAAGAGTTAGTAAATTTAAGTAAGGTAGTTGTAGGCAGAAACATTCCAACAAGGGGTGCAAAATTACTACATATGATTTAACAGCTGTAGATTTGCTGGCACTGCTTTTGACTACTTTGGATCAATAACTTTGGGTTCTGGGAGTTCAAGCTGACTTCTAATAATGGATCCATCTATACTTGATTTGTTAGCTTGTGTCTGATTCATATTTATGTAATTTAGCAGAAATTCCCATCATATCATCCTTTTTGCATATTTGAATACTTCTCCCTCTCCAAGTCTGCACCTAGGTACCCTTCCTGGAATACAAGTCTTCCTAAATGTCATCTTTTGGATTTTAAATATTATCCCTATTCCCATTCAGTTTTCCTTCCCATGTTCTGGCCATTAAGAGTCCAATGTCTTCTAAAATGCCCAGTCTCTACTTCTAAGCCATAGATACTGTAGGTAACCTTCTCTGGTCATGACTTACATGCTTACCTGCTCACTTACCTGAACAGTTCACTTCACCATCATTTAACCCGCTTGACACTTATCTCACTGCCTTCTCACTAAAGTCACATTTCTTGTCCTTCGGATGAGACATTAAACTGAGTTCTCATCTGTAGCTCAGGTGGATGCAAAAGATCCCAATACATAAATGACAAGATCAGCATGGCCTTTCATGATCATGTATGGAAGGACATTGTTGTGAGTGTAAATGCTGTCAGTGGCACTAAAGTATTAGCATAACAAATGTACTGTATGGTCACTGACATGATCCACCATGCCTTGAACAAGGCAACTGACCTTGCACAGGAGCAGATGGTCACAGGTGGCAATTAATCTACACAGATATCACTCACAGATGCAGAGGCATCCCTTGGATATCTGTTTGGGAGGATAGATCACTCTCTCATACCCAGTGGAGGAATGGACAGTTGAACTGACCTTCACCTAACACCACAAGTGTCTGTTTGTGGTGCCTTAGCTATGTATTCCTTTACATATGTGTCATGTGGTACAGCATGCCAGAGCCATAAGCTCTCATATGGTGAAAATGGTCATATCATCCCTATGGGCACTTCAGGACTTCAGCAGCCATGGAAGTCTGCACATGGTATGTGGCCATATATTATTTGCATGCCATTCTGTTTTTGCATCTGTTGCAGCACTGGAATCTGGGATGGTCACTAATTAGCATTGATTTACTAGGGTTTTCTCTCTGCTTTCACAGGTGATTCAGAGTATGGCTTCTGTGCAGTGGATGTCAGCATGCCAGAAGGCAGGAAAACTGTGAGCCTGATAATGATGACAGACAGAACAATATGCAGTCTGTGTCCGCAGTGTCAGTGTCAGGTGCAGGCCCATCTCCTATACAATCCAACCTTTAGTTTCAGCTGACAACTGTAGGACAGGGATTGGCCAACACAATAGCCCATGGTGTACCCTCCTCCTCCAGTCCACAGGCAACAATGGGTGCCGGTGGCTATAATAATCAGTGTCGGGGGTAGCAGTGGTCAGCAATGACTTGGCTCCTACCCCGTGCCTGAGTTGAGTGGTTCCATGGCGGTTACACAGTGGATGTACAGGTCAATCATTCAGATGCAGGCTGATGCCACCACAGCCACTGTAGAGATGATCAGAAAGATATCACTGAGAGAAATTACCCTGAACAATTTGCTGCCACATCATTAATCATTAATCACAATTCCATTACCTGACCCCCTCCCCAAAACCATCTCATCCTATCTCTACACCTAGACTTTCTTTTCCTTTCCCTCCTATACACCTACTGCTTCTGCTGACACTAGCCAGAGCCATTCCTACTCTAAGCCTTCTGCCTCCCTCTTTTCCTTTATATAATCTTCTGTCTCATCTAACAACCTTACCTACCATCCAAACCTTCTATTTCTATACTTCTACCATGAGTTTAACAATTTTTTACCAATGTCACCATGTTATACAATGTTATCACTTCACTACTGTATTGTAATTCGTGCCATATTATTGTATGCTCTTATTCACTTATCTAATGTACTATCACTACCTGATATATTCTGTATTATATGTTCTTTTATGTAATTACATATGGACCTTTTCTCCCCGGGCCTCCACTGAAAATGGGCTCATCTCTGGCCCAGTGGACTTTTCCAGTAAACAAATGCAATAAATAAATAAACAAATAAATAAATAAATAAATAAATAAATAAATAAATCATCTGGAATTCACTGGGCATACTATATAATGTGCCAGTGTGGGAATTGTGGGCACTGTCTGAGTGGCACACTGACACATTATATATTAGATCCAGTGAATTCCAGACCACTTGACAGTTAATGGAGTGCAATCCCTTACTGTTAATATACTGTTGTCTCTGTTTGACAAGTACAGCCTTAATGGTGATGTATATCCAGCTGATGGCACCAAGTACTTCAGGGAAATGGGCTATGTCAAAGAACACCTGCAAAATGCTGTTTCTCAGTTCTCCTATATATATGGAAAGCACATATGCTCCTGTTTGTGCTGCAGCATGGCACTGGGAAACTGAATGTTAGAGCCTGTCTAGGAAACCATTCAACTTCTTTATTCATTTTCTCTCTTCAGGAGCCATTTCAGTCTGTAAATGGGAATATATACAAACGGTTAATGGCTGGTCACTGATATTTGCTGTATCCACAGTAAAGTTTCTCCCAGTCCACAGTCCAAAGTGAGCATAGACTGTGCAATACCTGACAGTTGATGGTGTAGGGCAGCTACATGTAGCTGGTCACAAGTATATATCTTGCATCTATATCATAACATCGATAGCTTAGGTTGCTGACTCTAAAATCATTGACACCTAAGCGTCGAAAGCTAAAAACAATGAACGGCCAAATCATCAAATTCTTTCCTAGGGAGAGAATTCACTTGGCTGTCCACAAACAAAATAAACAAACACACCCAAACATAGTGGAGGTCTGCGCCCTAGCACACACCCTCAACTAAATATAGCAACTCCGAAACTGTTCTACATTGGGGAAAGGGCAAAGCCCTGAGAATGGCCACACAAATTCTTTCCCAAGGAAAGAATTTAATGATGTGGCCATTCGCTATTTTAAGCATTCGATGCTTAGGTGTCGATGAATACTCCTTCGACAACCTAAGATGTCGACAAATCAATAGGGAACCTATACCTCTACCACACCATATTGCCCTGTATATACCTGCAAAACTGTCATGGCTGTGTGTTGGATGCTACCATATTTATGCATGTGGTCTATGCAGCATTCCCCCCACAATCCCATGTCTGGTCTCCACCACACACACATGAATTGCTACAACTATCTGCACCTACACCCTCTCTGATCCACTCAGAAGTTGTTGCATCATGTATAACCGATGAACCTGTCTGCATATTTCTGTTTACCCTCCTGGGTAAAAAAGTTTCAAACAACTTACATGGTAAGAGCATGGCCAGTGTCCCAATGCTTGTGTGCACTCTGGCCTTTGTAGGCATTCACCACAAAAGAGGGCAACAGTGGATGTGGCTTACTGTAAAGCATCGGAGAGTATGTCACATGCAATCCATGTGGTGCCCCGTCCCCCTACTACAATGGGAACACCTGGCCCTGTTCTTGATTTTGCAGAATGCCCTGATTTTGCCTCATATTTTCACCCTGTCCCTCATAAAATTTTTGATTTTCTGGTAATTCACCAAGTTTTCGACTCAGTGAGTAATATCAGTCATTACAATTTCATAGTTATTATTAAGAAAATGCACATTGATGCAAAATCTGCTGTTCTATTAACTTTTTATATGAATTAAAGCAAATTTAAAAATTGTCCCTGATTTTTGTCCTTTGATACGCCATTATTTTCTACTTTTTTCCAGAATTCATGAGCAGAGAAGTTGAAGGGTATGCCCATGGCCTATAACAGCTGGATTTATTTTCAGTACTCCTCCCTTTCATAGAAGTGTATGTGGCACCCCTCCCCCCAATATAAACACATTTAGGAAGTCAGTTCCCTTGAACATGACTTGCATCTCCTGTCTTCATTGAAGGTATTTCATTTTGTAATCAGTAAAGCACTGTAGAGATAGCCTTCAAAACTCAATATCAAAGCCTTTTGCAGCCCCCATCCCTCTCAGCAATCAGGTGATGGGCAACTTCCTGCAACAACAACAAAACAGCAGCAGTGTTACCCAATCATTTTTCCCATATGTCACTGTTTCCCTGGACACATTCAACTGTAGATGTAGATCTGTGCATCCTTTATGAAGTGTTCTCTGCAGTCTCCAATTCCTTCTTTTGGTAAGCATCACATTTTTCTACAGCAGAGAGTACTACAATGACTTTGGTTGTGTCTGTTGTGCAATTCAGAGGCTCGTAGCAATACAGTTATACTAATAAAAGCTAACTGTATCTGAATGAAATATTTCACTTAATGTATGCCAGAAAGAGGTTGCATAATGATAGCTTCTTTGAAAAAGTCACCAAAGCCCCATATAAGGGACTTCCCATCCACATTGCTTATCTTGAAGTAGTCATAGTTTGTGATACCATCAATCAGTCTGGCGTCACCTGACCTGATATAAATCTTAACAGCTCTCACAAGCAGAAAGACACCAGCATTTTATAAGTAGAAGATTACAAGGTTGAAAAAAACACTCACTCATATAAACTAAAAAAAAAAAACATTCCTTATTGTCTGTGACTTGTGAGTTGATCTGTGCCTAGCCCTTCTAACCAGATGCCAAACCCTGCTCTTTGTGACCTCCTTTTCCCCAAAAAATAAAATCCTCTGGAACTCTCAATATGGCTGCACACTTATCAGCAGCTTAATTTCAGCTCTCCCAGTGTGAAAAAAAAGAAACTGTTTTTTACTTGGAATACCTTCTCTTGCTTATTTTAAACAAGCTTATACTGTTTTTTTAACTGGTTGCTGCATTTTATAGTATCTGCACTTAAAAGTTTATCTGGTCGAAAATTAATCAAAAATCTGTGTTTGTTTGTTTAATTTAACTATTGAGGCTGCCCACTAAAGTGTGCTAGCCTGTGTAACTGATTTATTGCTGCCTTCTGTATTTCTGAGTGTTTTCTATCTAAAAACAAAAAAAAAAAAAATAATCCTTGTTTTCCTGCCTCTCCTCGACTAGTTTAGACCAGCTTACAGGCTTTGCTGTATTCTGGGCTGTGGTGTAGTTCCTGTGTTGTCCATTACCTTACTTGGATAAGAAGGAAGTTTCTTTGCTGACGAGTGGGAGTGGGGAGCATTGAGCAGCCTGTCTGTCCCTGAAGGAAGTGACCTCGGCACAAGAGCTGTACTAATTGGTTGTTTTGGACCATTTCTAGCTCTTTTCAAGTTCCCTGTTTAAAATCCGCATTAGCGCGGCTTTGCACGATTGTGTGCATAGCGCAGTGCCGGTTAAACAGGGTTAAACTTTTCCTGGCTCCGCCAAGTCTGCTCCTCAAATTACTCTTAGAATAACCAGTCTACTCGTTATATTATAAGCATAGCGCTTGTTCTCTAAGCTACTCTTCTAAGCAAGCACTCTCAAACTCAAGTAGCACTACATCCACCTACCACCCCAACCACTTACCTTAAAGGCACAACGCTCTCTTATAATATTCTAGCATGTCGAGTGGTAGATTGCTAGCATCTTCTTCTGCTCAGCTGGTTAATCTGGGAATCTTGAGACAATGCTATAACTGTCTCATGTACACAGACAACCCTCTTCTCCTCCCAACAAACACAAATGCATGTGAGGGATGCAACTATATAGCCAAACTGGAGGCTGAACTCCCTCAACTCAGGACTGGCAAGACCAGACAGGAGGAGAAGGTAACCACACACACAACAAACCCAGTCACACATAGACCTACCCCAACTGCAAATCAAACACATAATAACACAAAAACATACTTGGAGGCTCTATTAAAAAACTTACCAAAACAACAGAGGCTCCCAAAGCAGACACCCAAAAATCCACCACCTCAAAACATAACACATGCAACACATACTTCAATAAATCGGTGTGTCAATAAATCACAGCCCTTAAGGCCAAACACTATGCCTGATACACTAGTGATAGGTGACTCTATAGTCAGACACACTGACGTCCCACTTACCAGGCTGAGCAAGGAGAGGGTAACGGTAAGCTGCCTATCGGGGGCTAGGATCCGCCATATAACACACGCACTCAGGTCACTCAAAAGTACGTACAAATATGACTCCGTCATTGTCCATGCCAGCGTGAATGATCTGAGACGTACCTCCTTGGACTACATGAAAAGAGACATAGAGGAGCTCTCTGATTATGTAGCCCAGGCTGGTATGACCCTGACCCTGAGCAGCATCCTGCCCTCACCAAGAATGATGCCACAATACAAAGACAAGATGATCAGCTTTAATAATTGGCTCAATTACTGGTGTCATTTTAGGGGGATCCAACGTCTGTCTGCTTGGGATGACATGCTGGACAAGCCACGCTGCTTTGCAAGGGACGGCTTGCACCTGTCACCACTGGACTTCCGGATATTGGCTAAGGCTCTTGCCACCCCCATAGTGCCTTTTTTTAGGCAAGGCTCTCAAGACGAACCCGCCTCCTTAGAAAACAAAAATGGAATAAAATTAAGGGTAATGCTGCTCAACGCCAGAAGTCTAAATCTCAAGATGCAGGCTCTCGAAGCACTCCTCAGTATGGAGAACATCGATGTCTGCGCTGCAACCGAGACCTGGTTCAAGGCTCCTGAGAGCACCCCAGTGCTACCAGGCTTTACCTCGTATCATGCTTTTCGGCCCCAAAACCCAGGCCGAACCACAAAGGAAGGGGGAGTGTCCATATTCATCAAGGACACCAACACCTCTAGGTTAGTGGCAACTCATGAAGCATCGGAGACCATCCAGGTGCAGCTAACCATAGGCAAAACTGCTATACAACTGGTTGCATGTTACATACCACCCTCCCAATCTCAAGAACCCCACTCAGCCTTCCTGAAGACATTGGAAGATATGAATGTCTCACCAAATACCATCATATTGGAAGACTTCAACTACCCTAACATAGACTGGGTGCACTATGCTAGCCCTAACACCCTAGCCCAAAGGTTCCTGGAATTCATAAACTCAAATGCAATGGAACAACTGGTCACCTCTCCCACAAGGGGGGATAATATACTAGACCTGATCATCACAAACATGGGGACAAAATGCTCCACACCGGAAGTATTGCCCTCACTGGTGAGATCTGACCACAAACTAATCACCCTGGATATACATTTACCACCTCCACCCCCAGCACAAAAGACTACAGTCAGAAACTTCTCAAAAGCCGACTTTACACTTCTCAAGACTGAGATGGTATCATTTAAGCCCTCAGGGCCAATGGAAACCACATCCCACAATGCTGAATCCTACACAAATGCTTTCTACGGACATCTCCAAGAATGCATGGATCGTGCAATCCCAAATAAAACCAAGACCCTCTCCACCAAAGGAAAGCGTCCTGTCTGGTGGACCCCAGCCATAAACAAATTGTATAACAAAACAAGGAAGCTACTGCAAGACAGAGCAAAATCCCATAAAGGGAAGGCATCTCTGATCAGCACTAGTAGAAAGCTACGTTCTCTCATAAAAATATCCAAGGCCAACTTTGAGAGAAAAATCGCCAAGGACACTAAAGATAACCACAAGGCATTCTTCAGTTATGTTAGAAACCTGGGCGGAAACACTCAGATATGCTCAGAGTTAGTACACAACGACAAAAAATTTACCGAACCCACAGATATTGCCAACATTCTGGCAGACAGGTTCAGTGCAAATTTCTCCTCCATCACCTCCAAAAGAAGAAATACTCATCCCAGCTGAATGTAACCTCCCTGTCATCTCTGATGTCCAGGTGAGAACCGCCCTCAGAAAAGCAAAAAACACAGCATCTGTGGGACCTGATGGTATCCCCGGCTGCGTGATACATGAACTCCAAGAGGAATTAAACCCGCATATAAAAATGTTATTTAACCTTAGCCTTACTACAGGATATGTACCTGAACACTGGCGTACAGCAACAGTGGTACCACTTCACAAGGGAGGCTCCACTACAGACCCTGGGAACTACCGCCCCATAAGCTTGACCAGCCTGGTTTGCAAAGCTATGGAAAGAATTATTATGGAACTCATAAACAACAACATTGGGGACCTACAGACGCTTGATCCCACCCAGTTCGGCTTTGTAAAAGGTAGATCCTGCTATTTGAACCTGGTTGACTTTTTCGAAACAGTCACTAGAGCCATTGATGAGGGCAAGGCAGTCCATACAGCCTACCTGGACTTGGCTAAAGCCTTCGACACAATACTCCACTCGGGGATCATAGAAAAGCTAAACAGCTTAAAAGTAAATCCATATGTCACAAGATGGGTTGCAAACTGGCTAAAGAACAGAACTCACAAATTCAAGATTGCGGGAGCCATGTCAGACTCAAAGCCAGTCACAAGTGGTGTTCCACAGGGCTCTGTCCTGGGACCCCTCTTGTTCTGCATTTACTTCTCAGATGTAAAAGCAAACATGGGAGGGTTGTGGCTGACAAAGTTCGCAGATGACTGCAAACTGGGCGCCATAGTCGATACACCAGCTGACACATGCATCCTACAGAAAGGCCTTACCGAAACGGACAACTGGTGCCGGAATCACAGCCTTAAACTGAATGCCAAGAAATGTATAGTCATCACCTTTGGGAAAAATAAAATACCCACAAATTATCACATAGACAGTAACCCACTAAGTACCGAAAAAGTAATCAGAGACCTGGGGACCCAAGTTGATAGTGACCTCTCATTTGACACCCACGTTGCCAAAGTGGTTAGAAAGACTTTCTACCGTGCCCACCTTATCATGAAGGGGTTCACATCCAGATCAAAGGAGGTCATCGTGCCCCTATACTCCTCCCTTATCAGGCCCATGATTGAGTACAATGCCCCATTTGGTATGTACCTCACCCGGCACTTACAACAGCTGGAGAGACCCCAGAAGTACCTCACCAAGAGGATCAAGGGTTTCCAACATATGTCATATGCTGCCAGGCTAAAGAAACTCCAGCTCTATTCAGTAGCATACCGTCTGCTCAGAGGTGATCTGTGCCTGACATACAAGGCCATGTCCAACCAGGAATTGATGGACATGCTCCACCTCAAAAAATCAAAATCCATAAGAACCACGAGAGCCAAAGATTTAAACCTCAGTACAAACATGAATAGAACATGCTGGAGAGACAGATTCATAACTCAGAGGCTTCCCATACTCTGGAACAAAATCCCAGTCCATGTTAGGCAGAGCCCCTCACTGTCTCTCTTCAAGACAAATCTTGACGAGTGGATGGGAGATCGTAAGTTTACCCCGAGGGTCACCCCTGTATCGCTACTTAACAGAGGCACAGTAAACTAATTTTAATAAATAAGGGGGTCTTCAATGTGTCACTACTAGACAAAGGCACAGTACTCTAAATTTATTCTATACACCTTAGTACCACTACATGGGGTGGCGAAAGCCACATCTCTAGGGCTAGGTTTGCAAATGCCTCAGGGCAGATAGCCTAGTACTAAACTATGAAACTATGAAACTGAGATAGGGGCCAATAGCTCTATACATTTAGTAAATTCAGTTATTGTCTAGTAAGTGCACTGTCTGTATGCCTGCAAAGTAGAAACTTAGAGAGTTAGAAAGAAATTGAACTAGAAAAGGTGAAGAGAAAACAATGACTGGGAAGAATCTTGCAGCTTTCAGCAAAAAGCAGTTCAAGCTCCAGCTTTGGTGGCAGATGTGGCTTCCAGTTATCTAGAGGAAAAATCAACTGTGCTCAGGGTTCAGTAAAATAAATGAAACACTAAAGGAGTATACCGACTTAAATATTAAAATGCTGGAAAAATAGAAGAAGCTTTAAACAGCTATTTCAATGCATTGATAAAACTGCAAAAATCAGAGGCTGAAATGAAGAAAAGGCTGTCTGAGTACAAGACTGCTCAGGAAGAGCTGTTCCAAAAAATGGTAGAGTTAGAGGACAGAGCATGCAGGGAAAACCTGAGATTTTTACCTGTACTATAGAAACCAGAAGGGTCAGACTGTATTCATTTAAGGAAAGCACAAATAAGCAACCGGAGTGGTATTCCACAATCGGATTTGTTAACTGAAAGGGCACATCATGTATATGCTCAAAACATGACCAACAGAAAGCAGCCAAGACCTGTGTTGGCAAAGATGCAATCATACCAGCAGAAAGAGTTGATTCTGACAAAACTGTGGCAAAATGGCAAAGTATCAAACATTGGAGACAGTGGAGTATTTGTGGAAAATGATTATTCACTGTACACCAGGCAAAAGAGCAGCAAATGTATCCTAGCAGTCAGGGAATGTCAAGAGGCAGGTGTGATTTTCAAGACGTTGTATCCAACTAACTTCAGAATATTTTTCTGGAGGATCAAAGTCATTTTGTGATGCAGAACATTTAGTACAATTACTTAGGCAACAGAAAGTGAAAAGTGTTATTGTCAAGCGAAGGGAACCTATAACAAGAAAAATAACCAGAGATTATGTAGAGGTGTTAGAGATATTTCATAAATGTTATGAAAATCTGTATAAAGCAGAGAAATGGGGAAATCAGAAAAGAGCACAATGCTGAAATATTTATGGAAGACTTAAGTATTTCAAAGTTTGAGGTAAATGAGACAATTAACAGTTAAGATAGGAGGACATGAGATAAAAATGGTGACATAATGAAAGTGCAGGAACGTCTCCAGGAATAGGTGGTAAGTTTGGAAGCTAGGAGGGGAAGAAAGTGATAAAGATTTGGAAGATTTTGTTTGGCAGCATTTTAAATTTAGATGTAGCACCAACATCCTGGAAGAAAGTTGTGGTGGCTGTAATACCCCAAAGACAGTAATAACCTATCAGACCCAGCTTCATATTGGACAATTTCAATGTTAAATCATGATTTAAAAAAGTGCCTATGTCTGTAATAGTTAAAAGATGGCAAATATATTGTCAAAATGGATAGATATGGATTCATGTGGTTTTGTGAAAGGGAGGCAAACATACAACAACACATTGTTGGTGGGTCTTAATGCAGAGAAAGCATTCAACAGAATAAGCTGGGAAATTTGACAGTGTAAGCTGGGATTTTATGAGTAGAGCAATGGTAGCATTTGCCTTCTCTGATACAATAATAGGGTTAAGTAGAAGCAAAAATTAAAGTGGGAAGGTTCCTTTCTGACAAGCTGTGTCCAAATAGAAGAACCAGACAGCGGTGTCCTTTTTTCCCATTGTTGTTTGCATTATATTTAGAGTTTCATAGGTAGGTACTAGGCTATTGGCCCTAGGGCCTATATATATAAGCCTAGCCAAAAAGGTACCCTGGCATTCGCCACCCAAGAAAATTATTTTCCTGTGCCCCTGTCGAGCAGAGCCACAGAAGTGATCCCCGGAGTAAATTTCCTATCTCCCATCCAGTCATCAAGATTTTTCTTGAAGAGTGCTAATGAGGAGCTTTGTTTGATATAGATAGGTAGTTTGTTCCAGTGTATGGGAAGTCTCTGGGACAGGAATCTATCCCTCCAGCATGTTCTTTTTATTGTGGCGACAAGGTTTATGTCCCTAGAGCTTGTAGCTCGGAGGGATTGGGATTTCCTTAAGTGGAGCATGTCCAACAGCTCTGGGTTTGACATAGCTTTGTATGTTAGGTAGAGATCACATCTGAGTAGGTGATGTGCAACTGAGTAAAGCTGGAGTTTTTTGAGACGGTCTGTTTCAGGCCAGTAATCCTCTTTGTGAGGTATTTCTGCGACCTTTCTAGTTGTTGTAGATGTCTTGTGAGGTACATACCAGAAGGGGCGTTGTACTCTATAATGGGTCTAATGAGTGATAAGTAGAGGGGAACAATGACCTCTTTTTTCTGGATGAGAAACCTTTTGTGATGAGGTGTGCCATGTAGAAGGATTTCCTGACTACTGTGGCAATGTGATTATCAAAGGAGAGACTACTGTCCACCTAGAATAATGTTTTGGAGGAAGAGTGAGGTTTAATGGAATGGAGTAATCAATCAATATCTGAAAGGTTGAATTGAAGATAAATATATGAAAGAATATATGTGATGTAGAATGTTTGCAACTGGCTATATGTTAATATGGTTTGACTTCTTTCATATAAATGTATGTTTGATGTATCTTAAGTGCTAATTAAATAAAGCTGTTAAAAATAAAAAAAGAAATATGAAAAACTCCTCCTTTAATACCCATATAAAAACCTTGCTCTGCAACAAAATATGAGCAAATTTGAATTCAGGGATAAATTCATCACCCGGTGAGACAAGCTTCTCAGTAATGATTTCCTCACCATTGATTGGATTTGATTCTGCCATGCTCTTGACCTAGGCAGACTCTCCTTACCAGTATATTACTTCAGTTAAAAGATAAATATTTCTCTGTTAGCTTTCATAGTAACAAATGCTCAGAGAAACCTTGGTTTGCCAGAGACCTAGTTGCTGTACTCAAAACTTGCTATGCAATCTGGGCCACATGGAAAAAAAGCTAGTCACCCAAACAAATGGCAGCAATATAGTCAGCTTAGAAATTATGCCAAAAAATGCCATCTGGAAATATAATACTGTATACTACAAAAGAAACTCGAGCAACTAGAACCCCGTCCAAACCTAAATTACAATGGAAGGAGATCAACAAACCCATGAAGTCTACCAAAAAAATAACAAAATCCTCCAACCTGTCTTCCTTAATTCACTAGCTAATTATTTCTTCTCTGCCTCCTATTGCACCCGCCCAGTCACCCACCTACCCAGCTTTTCTTCCAATCAACCAACTGAACTTTAAATCATTTTATACAAAATACTCCATTAAGACAGAAGAAAAACTCCTTGAATCATTAACCAACAATGATAGCAGCAACACGGCCAGTATCTTGTCATTGTTTTTCTTTATTTTGTTTTATTTTATTTTATTCATTTGTTGATTGAGTAAAGCAGGTCTCACTTCAGAGGCAAACCAGTAGCATTTTCAGGTTAAGTAAGTTACTCTGAGTCACACAGTAGGCAGGTGGAATCTCAGGGAATCAAACCCTGGACTGCAGCATGAAGCTAATTAACAGCCTCTGCATGACCCTAAAAGCATTATTTGTCTTCAGGTCTGTGAAGTGGTAGCGTTGTCGCCTCACAGCAAGAGGTTCTCGGGTTCGATTCTCGGCTGGAGTGGCTTCGTTGCAGAGTCTGCCTTTCCTCCTGCATTCATGTGGGTTTCTTCTGGGTGCTCCGGTTTCCTCCCATGTTCAAAGACATGTATCTGTAGCATTTCTCCCAGGGCCTCTGCTGCAAATTGGCTTCATTCCATGTCAGACTTACCCCAGCTAACAAATGTTAAATAAATACATTTACCATCTCATGCTTCAACATCTACTTGTCCAACAGAAAATTCAAGTCAAAACTAGATGTAATCATGCTTTAGCCCTCTCTGTTCACTTGGGATCCCTTCAAGGAGATATATTTGTACCCCTCTTGTTTACCATCTTTGCAAGTAATCTGCTTCACTGCTCATTGCAAGCAACATTTTGCTCTATGTTGATGGTATTGTTTTATTTAGATCTTCCCTTTATACCATACCATCCAGCTTGAACTCCAGTCTGATACTAATAAATGTTCTGGGGTTCAAAAGAAAAAAATCGCAACAAATAAAAGACTCTTAAAACAAAAGGCAAATAAGCATTTAATGTAGATTTTTTCAGCATTTTGTCTTCAAAAAATATGGGAATTCATCAGAATCTAACAAAGGAAACATTTTGTCAATAACATTTTGACTCCCAGAGTGTTACTCTCTGGTTTGGTAACATTTTCACCACTGTTCTTGGATTACAAATAAATGTTCACATAGAAAATCTACATTTGTTTAATTGCACAAAGACAAAATGTACATTTTGTTATCATTGACAGACTCATATGTATACCAAGCACTGCCTCTCCAAAGAGAAGCTATCCACCCTGAAATGTTTAATCATAATTTAGATTTGGAACTCCTATTTCTAACATTCCTCTACAAATTCCTGAATAGCAACCCAGTCCCACCTCTCCCCAAAAATTAACATCCCCAAGAACCATCTACCTTTTCCATTTCCTTTCAAACAATGTAGCTATCCTTTATCCACCTGCGACCTCCCTCACCACCTCTGTCCATTGCTTTTGCATAGTTTCCCAAAACCATGGGATACATTTCCTCCTTACATTTGAGCCTCTTTTTGACTTTAGAATGAAACTTTTCTCGCATCTTCAAGAGAGAGATACACACACATGCTCTTGTTTACTTCTATTCATATAATTTAATGACCTCATCCTATTCCCATTACCTAGGTCCATAGTTAACCCCAAGTTATGGTGCAATGTATCCTCAAGAAATTTGAATCAGCTCCACTCCAAGTGCAGATTGAAACCTCTCTCATACCTGGAAGGAGACATATGTTGCTACCAGTACATTCCTATCATATAAGCATTTCACCCTATCTCCACCAATCAGTTCCATTTGTCTGTCATTATACTGCCTGTATTTTAGTGGATGCTCATTCAGTAAGTGAAGTCAGAGTCTTCCTAAAATCAGTGAGTCAGCACTGTTATCTTAGCACTATATGAATGCTGAAACACTCATGTGCAATCTGAGATCGACTTCAGATTGTTTAATTTATGTAAATACTCTATAGCGCTCATTGGTTGGTAAATCACTACTTAGTTACATATTCATTTCTATAATGCTCATTAGTTGGTAAATCACTAGTTAGTTACATGTTAGCCAACTGTTCTGTGTAATATGTATGCACAAACCAATTCCACTGATTAGTAAATGAGCATGTTTCAAGTGGGCATTTCTGCATTAACAGTTTATTTATTTTTGCACTGGATACGCTTCTAGCTGAGCAGTGGCCAAAACTATAAAAAAAAAAAAAAGAAAAAAAAAACAAATACACATTTATAAGTTTCAGAAATGAAAGGACAGGGAGAGGGAGGGAGAGAGACAGAGAGAGAGAGAGAGAGAGAGAGAGAGGGGAGGGGGGGGGGAGAAATAGCTGTTATGGCACCATCTACTGGTTATATGCTGAAGTACAGTATGCATTAATTCATACATTTATTCATTCCAAAGTGTAAGAAACTGTATTTGCAAGAAATGTTCATATAGTTTAAATTAATTGTTTCCGCTGGCTTTAAAACAAGAAGGACAGATGTGCTACAGCACATTACAGTAACTTGAAAGTATGAGTTTAAATGATTTGCATGTGAGTTATTCAAGAGATAAGCTGCAGTTAATTGTCAGTTTTAGATTACCGCTAACTCAGCAGTCACACCAAGCTTCATTTTGTAAATGATAATGCCTCAATGCTGCTGCGAGTGTTATGTGCAACTTAACTATAATCATGTTTATTTTCTTTCCCTATATAGATGCAACTTACCTCCTATATCTGAAAAATATGCAAATGATGTTGGGCTGAAAACAGACATTGTGACAATCAATCCAAGCATAATATATGAAAGGTATGCTTAATGGGTCTCTTAGTGCCTTATATACAAATAATAATCAGTTACTATATATTAAATCTCAGTGCTGGATATGAAAATTTGTGTTTCTCTTCTTTTTCTGTTTTTATTCTAGTGAAGCATTTACCTTGAAATATCAACATTAACTGGGTATATAGGCCATTACAGCTTTACAGTGGTGGGACTTATGTGATAAGTTTGTCTTGAACTTGGCAATTTTATTGTAATATGTCTCTAGTTTGTATTTGTTAGTTTTGGTCAAGGTGGTGATGAATAGGTATGATAAGAATATTTTAGTTTAGAGGCTGTTTTAGGAGTAAGGAACATTAATTTAGTTTTGTTTAGGTTCAGGAAAACCAGTGAGTTGTCTGGCCAAGATTCTGTTGTAGAGAAAGAGAGTTGTGTGAGTACTTGCACTTAGGAGAGGTTTGGGGCAGAACTGATAAGCATAGAGTTATCTGCATATTGGACAATAGATGCCAGGTTTGTTGCAGTATGGAGTTTATTTGTAAATATGTTGACGAGAGATGGACCCAATATTGATCCTTGTGGGACATGTACTATAAATGGGAGAGGTGAAGAGAGTTCTTGTTGCCATTTCATGGCTTGTTGTCTACTTTTTAAGTAGTTGTGGCACCAGGACAGGGATGTATGAAACTGAAAAATGTAGACAGCAGTTTGTGATGGGAAACTGTGTCAAAGACTTTAGAGAGATCAGTGAATAGGGTAGAAACTAAAATGCCTTCATTTCTGTTATGGTTGATTGTACTGCGGAAGCTGATGAGGGTGGAAGTTGTACTTTAACTGGGGTGGAATCCATGTTGAGTTGTAGAAAGCAGGTTGTTACTAGAGAGGTGGTTCAACAGTTTGGTATAGTTACATTTTTTTATTATTTTAGATGATTATTTTGGAATTTAAAATAGTGAGTCTGTTTATCATTTTGATTGGCTAGGTTTCTAATGAGTCTAAAGTAGTGGTAAGTGTACAGAGATTTTTTTAGTGTACCAGTGTTTCTATGCTTTGTGCCTCTATTTAATTAGTTGCTTAGTTTCTTTTGTTAGCTGTGGTGCTGGAACTCATTTTACCCTCTTGGTATGAATTGGTACCATTTCATTTAACATGTTTAAAAAGGTTTTGTTAAAGCGTGATACTGCATCATCTACAGGCAAGGTTTTGAGAATATGCCAATTACTGAGTGAGGAGATGAAGGCATCTATGTTAAAGTTTGTCAGGTTGTATACTTGGTTATATGTTATTGTCTTGTTAAGAGATTGGTGTTGCCCTAGTATAAAACAGCAGGCAAGTGGTCACTAATGCTGTCAGGATGGGTTCCTGCTAGATTTATAGTCAAGGGTTTGTTAGTTAGGATTCAGGGCAGCATATCAAGATACCGTGGATCTCAAACAGAAAAAAACTAAGATCCACCATTATTTTATGCTCACTAAGCAGAGCTTCTGCTGTTTACTGAGTGTTTGTGTCTTTCGGCTTTTCCCGGTTAGGGGTCGCCACAGCGGAACTCCGGTCCGCTAATGATTGGTACTGGATTTTTACGTACCGGGTTACCAGCCCTGACGCACAACCTTCAACGAAGGCATGCCCCATTCACGTATGCCTCCACACAGAAAACGCTCTAGCTGAGAATCGAATGGAACAACGTCTTGCTATGAAGCGACAACGCTACCGCAGCACCACCACCACACTGCTGTTTACTGAGTGTAAAATGTAAAAAAAAAAAAAAAGTGTTTGTGTATTTATGTCTCTGTGTATGCAAGTGCATGTGTGCATGTCAGTAAAAGTGAGCTCGAATGAGCCATTATTTTACATTCACTAAGCAGCACCTTTGCTATTTAGCGAGTGTAAAAATAAAATATAATAAACAGAAAAAAGTGTATACGTGTGTCTGTATATCTACATGTGTGAGTGAATGCATGCATGGAAGCAGAAGAGACTCTGTGTGTGAATATGTGTGTGTGTGTGTGTGTGTGTGTGTGTGTGTGTGTGTGTGTGTGTGTGTGTGTGTGTGTGAAATCAGAAGAGACTATGTATGTGTGTATAAGGGAGAGAGTGAACAGTGAGATTAATTGAGCCATTATCTTACACACACTAAGCAGCATTTTTGCTGTTTAGCAAATGTAAAGTAAAACAGAAAAGAAACTTAAAATAACAAAGTCTGTGTGTGTATATGTCTGTGATTGAGAGTGTATGCATGTATGAAAGCAGAAGAGGCTGTGTGAGTGAAACAGAGACAGTGTGAAGAGTGAGAGAGATCCCTGGCAGTAGCAGAAGAAGCAGTTACGAGGACTGCATACACATACCTCTCAACTGTACAGATTTTTGCTGAGTGTCCAATGATTTTTGCCTCATATTTTTGGTATGTTCCTCAAAAAATTTGGTTTTCTGGTAAACTGCTGGTAAAGCATTGAGAATTGAAGTCAGAAAATAATGACAGGCATTTGAATTTCATTCCCTTCAGAAAAATGCATGCTAGTGCAAAACCTGTTATTCTATCAAATGTCTTTGTTTGTAAAGCAATATTTAATTGTCCCTATTTTTGGGCCTTTGCTCCACCATTATTTATGACTTTGTCCAGATTTCGTGTCCCAAGAGGTTGAGAAGTGTGCCTCTCGACCTCTTACCTAAACATAAGTTTTTATATTTTTCCCAAACACCTTTATTGAATTATCACTTGTGACATAAGCAAATTTACATTCATACGAAAGTAATCATACTATAGTAACATAATAAACATTATAATTCACATATGTTGCTAGATATCATATAACCTAAGCAATATTACATAAATTATTCAATTCCTGCTTTTTTTTAAACAAGAAACATCTTAATTAAACCATCACTTACTACACATTCATACATTTATATAAATGAAAACAAAGACGTGTTTTATTTTTTATATATTTTTGATGTAAAATGCTTCCTCCAACACCATTAACATATACTACAGCAAGTTTGAAACATTAGGAGGAGTTACTGTTTTACATCAAAAATATATAAAAAAATAGTATAGTACTTAAAAAAATAAGTAAGTAAAATACAACAATGTTACAGAGAGCCCATTCTCTAAGTGCAATAATGCCCTCCAGGGTGTGTGTTAATGTGTAATTAATGCCTTTCCAGAGGTGTAGAGGAGGTCTATATAATATATTCGAAATTCCAAAATATCGAACACCATATGTTCGAACTTGGAATTTTGAATATTGATAACATCGAACGCTCAGAATAGCAGATTTTTTCACAGGGAAATAATTTGCTGTTCCGAGAAACATACACACAACACAAGCACACCAAAATAAATAAACCACACACATACAGTTAACAAAACCCAACCTTACACTAAACCATACATACATAACTAACTATCCACTTACCTTAACCCGCACCATAACCCTAAGGTCCATAACTTTCGCACACATACCCTACGAAACTATACACAAACTAATTAATACACACACATACATTTAACAAAACCCAACCCTACACTACACCATACATACATTACTAACTATCCACTTACCTTAACCCGCACCCTAACCCTAAGGTCCATAACTCTCACACCACAGTGGAGGAAATAGTGAAGCCACAGAATGGCCCACCAAAATCTTGCCCTAGGTAAGATTTCGATGTTCTGGGGCTTCGCTATTTTCATTCTTCGATGCTGTGGGTTTGATATTATAACTTTTGAAATTATAATATAGACCTGGTGTAGAGGCCCTCTGCCTATGGCATCAGGCCTCATAACACACTTGAACGGGCGTTAATTTTACATTAACACACACCCTGTTGGGCATTATTGCTTGCTTAGCTAGGCTGTATTAAAAGTTCCAATTTCTCAGGATGGTTAATGTCCCATTTAAGTGTGCATACTAGTTAGAGAGCCCAAAATCACATGAAAAGTATCCTATTCATATACTGAAATCTCTGCCATGGTGTACATATATTTAAGGTAGATGCAGTAATTCTTATATAACAGTTTAGAAAAAGACATACCCTGTATTCAGAGTTAGGCAGCCCTTGTCTCTCCTAATGAATGTCAACCTTGTGGTCCTGATTCTACTGCTTCTGGGCATTTTATTTTCAGGAGTGAAGTTATACATGTTTGAATGAGCAGGAGGGTCTGTCTGCTGGTCAGGAAGGACTAACTGGATTGTGTACTGTAATCAGAGTTATGCAGCCCATGTCTGTCCTTATGAATGGTATAATTCAGTTATTTTTTAAACAAATATCCAGCAAACAAAACTATTATTTATGTGTTTGTTTGTTCATTCATCAACAAGGAAGATTAATTTGGATATGGTCCATTTTAAACCAATACACTATGAGAAAAGCTCTATCAGCAAATATTTACACGTGATTTTTTTTATTTATTAAGTTACTTACTTAAACTGAGTTGCTTAGACACAAATGCCAGTTTCAGCTGTTAAATTAAAATGTCAGTAAAACAACATTTATAAGTGTATATTACAATAGGTACAGGAAGGTTAGTAAGATTAATTTAAAATTTTAAAGAGCTCGATTACTTAATTAATATAGATTGCAATTAATTATTTTTATAAGTGTAAACCATATTCTCTTCAGTGCTGGTCCCCATTAAAGAAATGCTTTTCAAGTAATCTATAGAATAGTGTAGAATATGTAGGTTGAAGGAAATGGCAAAGGATAATCTCAAATAATGAATGAGACAAGAAGGGACAGTCATTGAAATAAACAACTTTATATAACAGTAATGAAGAAGATAATCCGGCTCTAACTTTAATCTGTAAAATACTTGCTTTATCAAAGTTTGAATAGCGATGTTGAAACCTAGATTAGTTAACTATAAATCAACATACTTTGAGTAGTGTTTGAAGTTTGTGGCAATTGATGGAAGACCTTGCTGAAATAAATGACAGGTCGAAGACAATCCTTACCTATCATGTTTCTTGCTTCAGGTGTTTACAAGTGAGCGGTTCTAAGACAGGTGCCTAGATATTTTTATTTTTCAATCAAGTGCTAACATAATTAAGATGTGAGTAGAAAATATGATATTGATCGGGATGAAACCATATAAATGTAAATTGGTAAACAGACGATAAAACAAACCAGTCCCTAGAAACTTGATATAAACATTTATTGTATCTAATTCTATGCCTTTAATTTTACATTTAATAGTAATTGCAGTGTAATAAACCAAGAATGAACAAGTTTAAGATGGCATTCTGATATGAAGCCTATGACAATAACTATATTATATTATATTATTTATTTATTTATTTACATTTGTTTACTGGGAAAGTCTGACTGGACACGAGTCCTTTTTCAGCGGAGGCTCGGGGAGAAAAGCTCCACAGAAAGTTACATATAGATAACATGGTATATAGTCTAGACAGTATCATTTTACAGTGATAAAAGATGTTAGCATGACAAATACAATGAAAGATTTGTTAAGGTTTAAGTATATGCATATACAGAACAGAATACAAAAATACTAGGTAAAGGAATGCCTAGAAAACACTTTATCTGACACTAGAGTTATGATCAAAGAGAAATGAAAAATTTGTTGGTAAGACCTGGGGTTTTGGCAAGGACAGCATAAACAATACTGAAGTTGTTGGAAAACAGTGATCAGAAGAATAAAAGAGGACTAAGTACAGATCCCTGTGAAATTCTAAAATTAATTTGTTGAGAGACAGATAAAGAGTTCTGTACTGTGACTCTGAAATGAATGCTGACAAAGATAACTGCATCCATTCAAGACAAGGAGGTAAATGCCAACAACAAACTAGCTGTTTTAAATGACAAGCCCTAAGATTCAATAAGAATCATGTAGGTTTCACACTAAGCCTGCATAATTTAAGCATGTTATTACAATGAACAGCAGTGCTAATCAAATATATATGCTGCCTGTCATTATTACGCAGTTGCAACCACCTTTTCTGGCCAGCGCTAGTGTTCATGGTCATGGAAAGGTGCTTGCAAGCATGAGTATAGAATGTAAACAAAATGGCTGACCTGTAGATGAAACTCAGATGCAAGCACGCTCTGTAGCCCAGAAATATTTAAGGGCAAATACAGTGAAAGATTAGTGAAGGAGGGGAAATGAAATGGGTGAATTGTACACAAGTGTTTGTTTTATAATGTATAATTAATTTACACGGAAGGGGAAGTGGATAAAGTGTACTCATGTATATTACAAGCAAATATATGCTGAAGTGTGAAAGAAACATTTCTGACATAATTAGTGTCAAAGACAATAGCTGAGTTATGTACATAAATACAAATGGACATCCTAACAAAGGATGTGATATGGATATAAAGCTGCAGTGTAACAAATACGAGTGGAAATGTCATATAAATGTTAATAAAATGCTGAGTTGAGATAGCAGCAAGAATACAAGATAAATTATGGGACTGCACTTATTGCATATAAGATATATATATATATATATATATATATATATATATATATATATATATATATATATATATATATTTATATATATAAATATATATATATAAGGAATTTATGTATGCAAGTCAATACCACTACTGTATTCTCCACCTCAGCATGTTTACACAAGAAGAAAAGGACCTTACAGCTGTAATGTGAATCATATCAGAAATGGATATGTTTTTGCAAAGAAATGTCAGTGACACTCACAGGAAGGGGGTTTAGCATCTACAAACGTAATAGATAAGCAAATGTTGTATAGTCATGGAAATGCTAAATGGTAATGTAATAACACACAACATATATAAGTGACAAATGAGAACATAGGTTGGATAATGTGTCATAATTTCAAGTTTTCCATTGCTGATTTGCAAACTTCTCCAACATCATTATACTGGGTATGCTGACAATCATTTACAGATCACAGTAACATAAAAGCAATTCAACAGCAGCAGCACACAGGAAAGCACTGTAACAGAGGATCGGTCACAGTTTCTAATGATCTGGCAGAGTGTCATGCAGTAAAAAACATTTATGTAATCCTCATCTGCTGTATAGTGTGACAAAAACAATTGCAGTAATAAAGAAATGTCTGGATGAAGAAATGCAATATAGAACAAAATTATCTTAGGAATAGATAAGCCTGTGAGCAATGAATGAGAAAATAAACATTAGCATCATGTCATTTTTGAATACAAGCTAGGACAGATATCAGAGATATGCATAACAATCATGGGCACCACAGAAAAATGCATCTTGGTCACGTCATGCAGACCATCCTTAAGAAGGGCTTAAATAACTTTCCTATCATAAGGGGTATGGATGCCCAGCTGTATAGGACGAGGCATGTAAAAGGAGGCTGTCTGAGTGTACCATAACTATTGTCTGTGTGTAATCCATTGCCGTCTGACAGACAGCTATTTTCAGATTCACACACCTGCCTATTCTAGTAAGCTCTCACCAAATCTCTGTATTGACTGCAAGTGCACAAATAACTGAACTGAATGTGCACATTAAGAAAGGAGTTATGAATATAATGTGAACAATCAAGTCTAGTCAGACTGCTTGAAAAGGAGCAACACATGTTACTGTACACAAATCAGCGAGCAGTACAATATCAATGCTATTTTAATAAAGAATCTGTTTCCATTGTGTAGTGCACACATTCTCCCTGAATTAAACCACAGACTATCTGAGTAGATATGCTATACACGTGAGTAATCAGTGCATGTGCCACAGGAGCAGTCACAGCAAGACATGCCCCAAATAACGATTTCACTGCCGTGCTATCACAACCTCTGATAATATATCATTGTCCAACATAAAAATGAGTAGGAATAACTAGATACAATTGTGGTTATGTAACATCAGTGCCATGGGAATAACTAGATACAATGGTGGTTATTTAACGTCAGTGCAGTGGGAATAACTAGATACAATGGTGGTTATGTAACATCATTGCAATGGGAATAACTAGATATAATGGTGGTTAAGTAACGTCAGTACAATGGGAATAACAAGATACAATGGTGGTTATGTAACGTCAGTACAATGGGAATAACTAGATACAATGGTGGTTATGTAACATCAGTGCAATGGGAATAACTCGATATAATGGTGGTTATGTAACATCAGTGCAATGGAAATAACTAGATACAATGGTGGTTATGTAACATCAGTGCAATGGAAATAACTAGATACAATGGTTATGTAAAGTCAGTGCAATGGGAATAACTAGATACAATGATGGTTATATAACGTCAGTGCAGTGGGAATAACTAGATACAGTGGTGGCTATGTAACATCAGTGCAATGGGAATAACTAGATACAATGGTGGTTATGTGACATCAGTGCAATGGGAATAACTAGATTAAATGGTGGTTATGTAACATCAGTGCAATGGGAATAACTAGATACAGTGGTGGTTATGTAACATCAGTGCAATGGGAATAACTAGATACAATGGTGGTTATGTAACATCAGTGCAATGGTAATAAAACAAACCATGCTGGAGGGCTAGGTTCCTGACACAGAGACTCACCAGACTCTGGAATAGACTCCCCATACATGTCAAGCAGAGTGCCTCTTTGGCCGTCTTCAAAAGGAACCTTGATTGGATGGGAGAAAGGAAATTCACCGTGGTGATCACGTCAGTCACCCTGCTAGACAGGGGTCCAGAGAAGTGAATAGTGTGGGAAGAAATAGCCAGGGAATTGTTATAGCTGGGCTTGTATAGGCCCTAGGGCTGATAGCCTAGTACCAACCTATGAACTATAACTAGATACAATGGTGGTTATGTAACAGTGCAATGGGAATAACTATATAGAATGGTGTTTTTTTTAACGTAGTGCAATTGGAATAACTAGATACAATGGTGGTTATGTAACATCAGTACAATGGGAATAACTAGATACAGTGGTGGTTAAGTAATGGCAGTGCAGTGGGAATAACTAGATACAATGGAGGTTATGTAACATCAGTGCAATGGGAATAACTAAATGCAATGGTGGTTATGTAACATCAGTGCAATGGGAATAACTATATACAATGGTGGTTATGTAATGTCAGTGCAATGGGAATAACTAGATATAATGGTGGTTATGCAACGTCAGTGCAATGGGAATAACTAGATACAATGGTGGTTATGTAACGTCAGTGCAATGGGAATAACTAGCTAGAATGGTGGTTATGTAATGTCAGTGCAATGGGAATAACTAGATACAATGGTGGTTATGTAATGTCAGAGCACTGGGAGTAACTAGATACAATGGTGGTTATGTAATGTCAGTGCAATGGGAACAGCTAGATACAATGGTGGTTATGTAACATTAGTGCAATGGGAATAACTAGATAAAATGGTGGTTATGTAATGTCAGTGCAATGGGAATAACTAGATAAAATGGTGGTTATGTAATGCAAGTGCAATGGCAATAACTAGATACAATGATGGTTATGTAACATCAGTGCAATGGGAATAAATTGATACAATGGTGGTTATGTAACATCAGTACAATGGGAATAACTAGATACAACAGTGGTTATGTAAAATTAGTGCAATGGGAAAATCTAGATACAATGGTGGTTATGTAATGTCACTGCAATGGGAATAACTAGATAAAATGGTGGTTATGTAGCATCAGTGCAATGGGAATAATTGGATACAATGGTGGTTATGTAACATCAGTGCAATGGGAATAACTAGATACAATGGTGGTTATGTAAAATTAGTGCAATGGGAATAACTAGATACAATGGTGGTTATGTAATGTCACTGCAATGGGAATAACTAGATACAATGGTGGTTATGTAGCATCAGTGCAATGGGAATAACTAGATACAATGGTCGGTATGTAACATCATTGCAATGGGAATAACTAGATACAATGGTGGTTATGTAACGTCAGTACAATGGGAATAACTAGATGCAATGCTGGTTATGTAACATCAGTGCAATGGGAATAACTAGATACAGTGGTGGTTATGTAACGTCAATGCAATGGGAATAACTAGATGCAGTGGTGGTTATGTAACATCAGTGCAATGGGAATAAATGGATACAATGGTGGTTATGTAACATCAGTGCAATGGGAATAACTAGATACAATGGTGTTTATGTAACATCAGTGCAATGGGAATAACTGGATACAATGGTGGTTATGTAATGTCAGTGCAATGGGAATAACTAGATACAGTGGTGGTTATGTAACGTCAGTGCAATGGGAATAACTAGATACAATGGTGGTTATGTAACATCAGTGCAATGGGAATAACTGGATACAATGGTGGTTATGTAATGTCAATGCAGTGGAAATAGCTAGATACAACGGTGGTTATGTAAAGTCAGTGTAATGGGAAGAACTAGATACAAGGATGGTTATGTAACGTCAATGCAGTGGAAATAGCTAGATACAACGGTGGTTATGTAAAGTTAGTGTAATGGGAAGAACTAGATACAAGGATGGTTATGTAACGTCAGTGCAGTGGGAATAAATAGATACAGTGGTGGTTATGTAATGTCAGTGCAGTGGGAATAACTAGATACAATGGTGGGTATGTAACATCAGTAAATGAGAATAACTAGATACAATGGTGGTTATGTAACATTAGTGCAATAGGAATAACTAGATACAATGGTGGTTATGTAATGTCACTGCAATGGGAATAACTAGATAAAATGGTGGTTATGTAGCATCAGTGCAATGGGAATAACTAGATGCAATGGTGGTTATGTAACATCAGTGCAATGGGAATAACTAGATACAAATGTGGTTTTGTAAAATTAATGCAATGGGAATAACTAGATACAATGGTGGTTATGTAGTGTCACTGCAATGGGAATAACTAGATGCAATGGTGGTTATGTAGCATCAGTGCAATGGGAATAACTAGATACAATGGTGGGTATGTAACATCATTGCAATGGGAATAACTAGATACAATGGTGGTTATGTAACATCAGTGCAATGGGAATAACTAGATGCAATGCTGGTTATGTAACATCAGTGCAATGGGAATAACTAGATACAGTGGTGGTTATGTAACGTCAATGCAATAGGAATAACTAGATGCAGTGGTGGTTATGTAACATCAGTGCAATGGGAATAAATGGATACAATGGTGGTTATGTAACATCAGTGCAATGGGAATAACTAGATACAATGGTGGTTATATAACATCAGTGCAATGGGAATAACTGGATACAATGGTGGTTATGTAATGTCAGTGCAATGGGAATAACTAGATACAGTGGTGGTTATGTAACGTCAGTGCAATGGGAATAACTAGATACAATGGTGGTTATGTAACATCAGTGCAATGGGAATAACTGGATACAATGGTGGTTATGTAATGTCAATGCAGTGGAAATAGCTAGATACAACGGTGGTTATGTAACGCCAGTGTAATGGGAAGAACTAGATACAAGGATGGTTATGTAACATCAGTGCAGTGGGAATAAATAGATACAGTGGTGGTTATGTAACGTCAGTGCAGTGGGAATAACTAGATACAATGGTGGGTATGTAACATCAGTCAATGAGAATAACTAGATACAATGGTGGTTATGTAACATCAGTGCAATGAGAATAACTAGCTACAATTGTGGTTATGTAATGTCAGTGCAATGCGAAAAACTAGATACAATGGTGGTTATGTAACATTAGTGCAATGGGAATAACTAGATAAAATGGTGGTTATGTAATGTCAGTGCAATGGGAATAACTAGATAAAATGGTGGTTATGTAATGTCAGTGCAATGGGAATAACTAGATACAATGGTTGTTATGTAGCATCAGTGCAATGGGAATAACTAGATACAGTGCTAATTATGTAACGTCAGTGCAATTGGAATAACTATACGCAATGGTGGTTTTATAACATCAGTGCAATGGGAATAACTAGATACAATGGTGGGGTATGTAACATCAGTGCAATGAATAACTAGATACAGTGGTGGTTATGTAATGTCAGTGCAGTGGGAATAACTATATACAATGGTGATTATGTAATGTCAGTGCAATGGGAATAACTAGATTAAATGTTGGTTATGTAACATCAGTGCAGTGGGAATAACTAGATACAATGATGGTTATGTAATATCAATGTAATGGGAATAACTAGATACAATGGTGGTTATGTAACGTCAGTGCAATGGGAATAACTAGAAACAATGGTGGTTATGTAACATCAGTGCAATGGGAATAACTAGATACAATGGTGGTTATGTAATGTCAGTGCTATGGGAATAACTAGATGAAATGGTGGTTATGTAACATCAGTGCAGTGGGAATAACTAGATATAATGATGGTTATGTAACATCAATGCAATTGGAATAACTAGATACAATGATGGTTATGTAACGTCAGTGCAATGTTAATAACTAGATACAATGGTGGGTATGTAACATCAGTGCAATGGGAATAACTAGATGCAATGGTGGTTATGTAACATCAGTGCAATGGGAATAACTAGATACAATGGTGGTTATGTAATGTCAGTGCTATGGGAATAACTAGATGAAATGGTGGTTATGTAACATCAGTGCAGTGGGAATAACTAGATATAATGATGGTTATGTAACATCAATGCAATTGGAATAACTAGATACAATGATGGTTATGTAACGTCAGTGCAATGTTAATAACTAGATACAATGGTGGGTATGTAACATCAGTGCAATGGGAATAACTAGATGCAATGGTGGTTATGTAACGCCAGTGCAATGGGAATAACTAGATACAATGGTGGTTATGTAACGTCAGTGCAATGGGAATAACTAGATATAATAGTGGTTATGTAACGTCAGTGCAATGGGAGTAACTGGATACAATGCTGGTTATGTAACATTAGTGCAATGAGAGTAACTGGATACAATGGTGGTTATGTAACATCAGTGCAATGGGAATAACTAGATACAATGGTGGTTACGTAACGCCAGTGCAATGTGAATAACTAGATACAATGTTGGTTATGGAACGTCACTGCAATGGGAGTAACTGGATACAATGCTGGTTATGTAACATTAGTGCAATGAGAGTAAGTGGATACAATGGTGGTTATGTAACATCAGTGCAATGGGAAAAACTAGATGCAATGCTGGTTATGTAACATCAGGGCAGTGGTGCCTTTTCAGGAATTTAACAACAAGCTGTGTGATTCTACCGACTAATGACATGTGGATGAACCCGGAATTCTTAACACAACTGCTACACTGTACCTATACTAACTTATTACATGAAATGTACTTGTTGCAAACAATGTTTTAACTGTGATGGATGCCATTCATGCCTTGCAGTATAAGGACCAACAATGCTAACAGGAACTGAATGTGGATATTGAACACATGAGCATTTGGCAACAGAAAATGCATGATATTGTACAGGATGGATGCATCATAGTGGAAGTGTCACTACAATTGTTAGACATGTTGGTATGCCAAGGCCTTACATGATGTTATTGTTGCAAGGGATATGTGTGCCTGTAATTGTTGTACTAAGTCAACAACATATAGAATGTCCTCTCAGTCCCTCATGCCAGACAATAAAATTTCCTGCATGTTATGTACGGAAAATGTAATCACACATCATTATTACTTTGAATAAAAGCATTGCTATATGAGAAATTACTTTTTTGTAAGAGGAATATCTGTATATATACACAGGAGTTGTTTTTGATTATAGTGTTACTGAAATGTGCAGTCATAAGCAGACTGACACAACGTAGTCTGAACAGTAATGGTTGGCTTTGAACTAACTATCCAAGATCACAGCTTGTACCTGAAACACAAGCTCCACATGATATGTTGCACTACACACTTATATTTCCCAAGCTGGTAATCAAACCTTCTATGTATCTAGTTACACAACCTAGAGAGCCCTGTATTATTCGCAAGATCCACAGGCGAAATCTCACTGTTAAGGGGAGAATGTGCACTTTTGTCAGCATGATCTCATCATTGTGTTTCATAGGTTCATAGGTTGGTACTTGGCTATCAGCCTTAGGGCCTATACAAGCCTAGCCATAACAATTCCCTGGCTATTTCTTCCCACACTATTTACTTCCCTGGACCCCTGTCTAGCAGGGCGACTGACGTGATCCCCAGGATTAATTTTCTTTTTCCCAGCCATTCGTCAAGGTTCCTTTTGAAGAGGGCCAAAGGGGCGCTCTGCTTCACATGTATAGGCAGTCTATTCCGGAGTCTGGGGATTCTCTGAGTCAGGAACCTATCCCTCCAGCATGTTTTGTTTATTGTGCTGACATGGTTTAGATCCCTGGAGTGTGTGGCTCTGAGGGATTGGGATTTCTTTAAGTGTAGCATGTCCAATAGCTCTGGGTTTAATATGGTCTTGTATGTTAAGCAGAGATCGCCTCTGAGTAGACGATATGCCACAGAGTATAGCTGGAGTTTTTTAAGGCGGCCAGCATAGGTCATCTGCTTTAGGCCTGTGATTCTTTTAGTGAGGTATTTCTGCGGCCTTTCCAGTTGTTGCAGATGTCTTGAGAGGTAAATACCAAACAAGGCTTTGTATTCTATAATGGGTCTAATGAGGGATGAGTACAGTGGGACAATGACCTCCTTCTTTCTGGATGAAAATCCCTTAGTGATGAGGTGTGCCACATAGAAGGATTTCCTGACTGTTGTGGCGATGTGGTTATTGAAGGTGAGACCACTGTCCACCTGTGTTCCTAAATTTCTTATCACACTTTCGGTGTTTAGTGTACTGCAAACACGAAAGGAGGCGGTCTAGCTATAATATTTAAACAGCATCTAAACATCCAGATCTTAAAATAATCAGCTCCACAAATAGGCAATGAAGAAATAATATATACCAACCTCAAAATAAACCAAAACAAAACCATCGACATAATTGGATGCTACTTCCCACCTGGCCAAAACATCCCTCCACTAAAAAAACAATAATTTTAGGTGATTTCAATATTGACTGGTAATCCTGTTCTGGCAACAATCCAACCCATCATATAAACCTTGATAGCTTCACCCAACTAGTCCAGTCACCAACTAGGATAAATAAAAACTCCAGCAAGCACAATACCCTGGACTGGATACTAGTCAGTAAGAGCCCCCAGTCATATATAACAGGCTGCTTATCAGATAGCCTCAGTGATCACTCCCCAACATTCCTACTCAAAAAATACCCATACCAAGCTAAACCTGTCATCTACTGTCAAATACGTAAAAATCTAAACTTTAACCCACTCACATTCATCTCATCCCTCAAAGAATGTAACTGGCATCCCCTAAAGTACCTCAGTCTTGATGACGCAGTTGAATTTTTTAAAACTACCTTCCTGAGCATCCTTAATTACCATGTCCCCATAAGACTTTCCAGAACAAAAGCACAACCCTCCCCATGGCTACAGAAAACCACTAAGTCAGAAATGAAAAACAGGGATAAAGCCTGGGAGCACTTGCTCAAAACCAAAACCCCCTCAACTAGACAGAAATTCCTAGAACTACGCAATAGAGTTAAAAAGCTAATAAAACAGGACAAATTCCAATACTACCAGTCTGCTCTAGATTCCTCCCAACACAGCCCCAAACAATTCTGGTCCTCCATAAACTCCATCCTCCACCCAGGTAAAGTCAGTACCCCTCCTCCTAACATCCCTTACTCCTCCAAAAATATTGCTACCTCATTCAACACACACTTTACACAAATCATACTATCACTAGCTAAACAACACAACCCCCCTCCCCTCCAACCCAAACCTTCAACTAGTAATCTCCCCACTGCCTTCTCTTTTTCTCCTGTACCTATCTCCAACATAAAAAACTCTTAACTAAACTTAAGCCCACCAAATTAGCAGCAGACAACCTCCCAAGTGAATACCTACAAATTGCAGCTGATGCTCTGGCCTACCCAGTATCCATCTTGATTAACCGATCTCTGTCAGAAGGTTACGTTCCAACACTGTGGAAAGTATCACATATAATTCCCCTCCACAAAGGCAGCCCCTCCACAGAACTAACCAATTACCGCCCCATAGCTATTCTCTCTCCACTCTCCAAAATACTAGAGAGATGCATACATTATCAGGTCTCAGACTACCTCCTTACTAACAACCTCCTTTCCAATACTCAGCATGGTTTCTGACCAAACCATAACACCACCACTGCCTTACTCTCCTTTACTAATACTATCCTTCAGCATAAAAACAATGGCTATCTCTCCTTTGCTACTTTCCTAGACCTATCTAAAGCATTTGACATGGTCCCACACAAACAACTTTATCTCTGTCCTCAATAACCTATCCTTCTCTCAATCAGTCACCAACTGGTTTCAGAGTTACCTGTCTGATCGCCAACAATCCGTTGTATAGCAGAATGACATATCTCCCCAACTACCTATCTCCATAGGGGTTCCCCAAGGATCCATCCTTGGACCCTTACTCTTCTCTATTTTCACCAATAATCTAGCCTCTGCCACCAAACATGGCACACTCATACAATACGCAGATGACTCAACCATCATCTGCTCAGCCCAGTCCCTACCCAAACTGCAAAAAGTCACACAGGAAGCCTTTTCCTCTGTTGAAACTTGGTTATCCGATGCCCAATTAATACTCAACCCAAACAAAACTAAACTACTCATCTTCCAACCCACCAAACATACTCAAAACAATTCTCACTTTAACATCACAGCAAAAGACAACACCACTATATACCCAACTGAACACATCAAATTGCTAGGAGTGGAAATAGACAATAAACTAAAATTTGACATTCACATATCCATGACCATAAAAAAAGTCCACAAAAAACTAGGAGTGTTAAGCAACTTCTCACCAAAGCAGCAAAGATTTCAATAGCAAATTCCCACCTTATCTCCACCCTACTTTATGCCTCTCCAATATATACCAACCTAAGGCAATGTGATCTAAATAAGCTAGAGACCTGCTACAACAAAATCGCCAAATTCGCCACAGGGGCATCCTACCGTAGTCACCACTGTCTCTCATTTGCTGAACTGGGCTGGCTTGAACTCCCTCACCTCCTTCAATGGTATCAACTATCACTCACCCACAAACTAGTAAACCATCCACTAAATGTCCCATCCCTCCAGAATCTACTCCAACCCTATCGCACCACCAGACTACTAAGATCCAGCAACAAAAATCACTTGCAGATCACTAAAGCCAATAACTCTGCTGGTGAAGCACTATTCTCTTGTGCCATAGCCAAATTATGGAACTCCCTCCCACCCACAATTACCTTCGTACCATCATGCACCCACTTCAAACCTTTACTAAAAGTGCACCTAAAAACATGCTGGCTGTGCCCTTGCAACTCTCACTCTAATATCACCCACCCCATCCAACCACTACTTTTCTTTCCACCCCACTAACTACCTTGATTATAGCAAGCTCAGATGCTCATAAGCCTAGTACTTTTTATACAGCAGGAACTTCTTATTGTAACATTTGTTAATGTCTGTTATGTACTTCGCAGATAAAGATTCTAGTTGTCTACTGATGTACTATGTTCTTCATCTGTAAATATGTTTGTAATTAATTGCTATGTTAAATTGTTAATCGCTATGTAATCTAATGTAACTACTGTCTATTTTAACTGTGGAGCTTTTCTCCCCGGGCCTCTGCTGAAAATGGACCTACGTCCAGTTAGACACTCCCGGCCAAAAAATGTAAATAAATAAATAAAATAAATAAATAAATAAATAAAATTAGTTACAAGTGCTACAGAAAAAGTCTAATTCTTAAGGGGATGAGTGCACTTTTGTCAGGATGACCTTATTAGTGTTTTAAAGAGAGGATGTTTCAGTAAAATGTGAGACAAGGGAGCTGTGTGAATAGTTGAATATATTCTTCTTAGGGGAAGTGGATACAGCAACAAGCATTACACACATTCTCATACACAAACAAAAGTTTCCCATGCTGGGCTTCAGACATTCTACCTATCTATTTACAACATGTATCAAGGACTGTATAATTTGCAAAGACTAGAGGACAATACTGACATTAACACACTGAAACAGAACATTTGAACTATGTGAAAATCCACCGTTTAGACCAGATGGTAATGTGCACCACAGGTTGTGCAACAAATGCATATGTGTGCACATGACAATGTAACATCTGTATAATTGTCACATTTAACTACATACATCTCTACTAAAATTTAGATACTGTCCTTCATGTACATTGCATTAATGTGAGGGCCATTGATGTTTCACGCTATGGGATGCCATCGACATTTGCAGTTGTACACCAATGGATCGTTAATCAACCTTTTCTGTGACTTCATGTCTGGATGATTGCACAGTTGTATTGTCTCATATTTGCACTCTGCGCATTGCTGTAGTTTAATCAAAGTTGTAACACATTTGCAAGTGAAAACACTAATGAACAGACGTACATTAAATGACTGAATTAATTGAGTCAACATCATTCTTAAAGCGAGGTCACCTGTTGACACAAGTAATACAGACATACAAACATTGTGAAACCTAAAACAATAATGATTCCATTATCTTTTACTCTTTGAAGCCAAATTGCACTGCTGTTGTCAATGTATTTTCTCATGTGTAATTATATCTCAAGGTGTTGACCTTAGAATGGGAATTAGCAGTACTCTATATTGCTCGGTACTTACTTTCATGCAAAAATCCGTACAAGACAGGCTTCAAAATAGGGAGCAGGCACATTAATATAGCAGCAGGATAATGATGTGTTAGGTGTAGCCAACATTTACAGCCACAGGAGTCAGACAAAACATTCTGAAACATTTTGTCCTCCATTTGGATTTGAACCTTTAGAGTATTCCACATAAAACGTTTTGTCTGCTTGTAGGCACACCATGTAGGAAGTTACACTTATTATCATTATCATTTGACAGCAGATTTCACCAAACGTGAATGTACGTATTCATCTTCATTACCCTACTCACCGCTGTAATCGGTACATCCATCTCTTCACCTTGCTGAAATGTACATTAAACTGAGTAAACATAGCTGAGCAGAGCAGAGTGAAACACAACAGAGTAATGAGTGTGAAGGCAAGAAAATCACAAGCTATTGCCATAAGCTGTGTACTTCCATTTAGCCTTGTTTGCATTTGTTGCCCAGCACCAGACATTTGCAATGCAGAGGTGGAAAAATAATGATACTGAAGAGACAATACATTGACAGGGTGAGATGGAGGCGGGGACAAAGTACAGTATGACAGAAGAAGGATAACAGTGTCATATAAGTATGAAGCAAACAGGTACACATAAATCAGTGCACCAAAACCAGTTAGTAACCATAAGCTAATGGCTGGATTAGAACCACTGAAATTAATGAAAAATCTATCTATACATGTGAGCATTAGCTCAGCACACTGCAAATATGTTATTACTTCACAATATTTAAATAACACAGTTGAAGCACAGTCACAACTTACTGAAGCAGAACTGGTGAACAGAGAGAGAGAGAGAGAGACAAATGTAGAGAGAAAAAGCAACAATATGCTTTGTGGGAAATGTAGGAACATATTAATTATCAAATAACCATTAATCTGCCATGTTACGTACAATAAAATGCTTGTTATAGGTGTAAATAAGGGTTAGGATACTGCAATAAACCAAACACATAAGCAGGATGAGGTTGGCTTAATAAGTCTCCCTGTTGGGGCTGCAGTGTTTTTGCAAATGGTGCCTTGTTGCACTATTCAAATTATATGTTAATGAAATATTGTATATGGAGAGAAATACAGAAGTTTGCAGTTAAATATATGAATATGAAATGTCATGTATTAATAAATTGACCTACAGCTGTAATCAAACCCATGACACTATGTAAAACATCAGGCTACAAACAGGATAATTATCTCAACATGCCACATAGGAGCTCTTACTTTATTACATCCAGCAACCTAAAAACTGTTACATTAACTGTATCACAGTACTGCCTTTATTCTGCATGACACTAATGACATGAAACATCAGTCTCTCTCTCTCACCAGCCATGTCTGCAAAAGTCAAGCTGGCAAAATATGTCTGAATTGGCACCCAATTCAGATCTCATGGGAAATTGGTTGTGAGCATAGACAAACAGCCTAGCCAGCTGCATTTTTGCATTCGAAAACAAATAGATTCCTTGGCAAACACATTGGCACTACTTACATCGCATAGCTGTAGAGGTGTGAAATGTGGCATTAAGGTTTACCATGTGTGATGCTCAACCTACTGACACAGATTCCATTATTCAACAATGGATTGCTTTATGACATGGCTTTTAATCCTTGCAGTTTGGAAGGAGATAGATGATGAATTGAGACATATTGTGGTGTTGTGGCTTGCACAATGTTAAAGTATTATTGTGCTAGCTGGGAATTGAACCCATGGGGTAAAGTATGCAAAAATTGAAAGTTGGCTTATTATTTGACATAACCACAGGAGAAGTACCTTTTAAGCAAGTTCTGAAGTATGGAGACCGAATGACCAAAAAAGCTACTTAAATAAACCAAGTCTGAGATGGCCATTTCCTGGAAAACTCAATTTATCAAGTTATGGCAACCTTAGAGTTGGTATATAGAAGTTTAGGGGACAGGGTGGTCTTGTCCCCTAAATCAGGGTGTGCAGGAGGGCTTACTCTTGTGCAAAAAAAAAAGTTTAAAGGAGAAGAATGATGTTTGAGATTTGCTCTTTTACTGTATTTTTAGTCTTTTTAGCATGGTGGCACTCAGCATTTTTAGTGCTGACATTTCAATAGGGATCCTGTTGAAAGGATTCATGAAAATACAAATTTACTAATATTGTTTAAGTGTACAGATATTTTTTGAGCCTAACACGAATGGTGAAACAGGCAGCATTGTAACTTTGAGGAGGAATTTTTGATGGAACCTTACAGGATAAATAATGACGCCAGGATGATTTAGCAGAAGTAAAATATGTACAGGAAAAATAAATAGGGATGTCCTTCTAATCTCATGTTGCAGTATTCTTCACCTTAGGGAGTTGCTGCCTGCAGCACCAGACATCCGGCCAGTATACCAAAGTCTTGAAAGCAGGGTACGTACGACATTGCGTGTAAGAGCCATGAACTGATGTCGGCTGTATCTGTGATGTCTGCATGTACCCAATTCAGAACGTTTCTGCTGCAGTGTGTTTCAGACATCTGATCACCAGCTCCAGTAATCTGGCATTTGTTTGACTTTGGCCATCTGCTTTCACCGATTGCTCCTGGCTGCCCGCATTCAGATCAGTACCCTTGAGGTTTTTTTTTTGCTTGTTCCTTTACCTGTTTCATACGAATGTCATCTAGGAAGGGAATGTGCACTTGTGGAAGACAAATTCCACATAAGGACATGCACGATCAGTGTTTATTTTGTTTAGAGGTGGGTCATGACTACAAGTCCTGTGATATCTGCTAATACATTGTCCCTATAACCCTTAGAAGCCATTTGTCAGCCTTAAATCTCTACATGGAGAATCAGTGACTTCGACGCTTGGCATCTGATATGGAAGGCGCAGCGGGCATTTCTGAAGAACCACCAAGGAAGAAGGCTAAAATCGTTAGGCTCCACATCTGAGCTGCGCCTCATGAATCTGGTGAGAGCTTCGAGGCGAGTGTTAGTCCAGGATCTCTCCGGACTTCGGATACGTCCCTGTTACTGTGAACCGAAATGGAAGCTAATTCAGTGAGTATTCAGAGTATGTCTGCTGAGGCTTTACAACCATCAGCTCCTGATGGTGAGGGGGAACCACAGCTCGTGGTGTCAGAGAGGCCTTCTACTGACTTGCCATCCATTCCAACATAAGTACCCAGGCCTTCCTGCTCCTTCCACCTCTTTAAATAGGAAACAGACGGAAAAACATAGACTAAAGATCATACTCCAGCTTGTGAAACCTTTTCCCTATCCATATTCAAGGCCTTTCAGGTACTCCAGACCCATATTCCCCAGTCAGGCAAACCACATGTTTCACAGGAAGAATCTGAGGAAGACTGTTCCTCCTCAGATGAATCCCTGACATATTGCTCCCAGATTGAATCCCCTAAGGATTTTGCTACTCCTGATGATGAAGAGGCCGTCACTCCTGACTCCCCAAGAGAAGATTTCTCTTTTGGGGAAACTATTTCCCTTCTTAGGCAGCATTTTAAATGGGAGGCCTCATATGTTTCTGAGACCAAGAAAAGATATTTTGAACTCCTGCAGATGGAACAGCCCTCACCATCTGCAGTCCCTACTTTACTACCAACTTTCCAGGATGCCTTCTTAGCTGCTTCCCACAGCCCAGAGTCTCAGTCTCCTTCTAACAAGAAAATCAGCCACTGCCAGCTGTTTTCCACTTCTAGAACTTTACAGATGTCCCCAGAAAAGGGCTGAGCTCCTCCCCTAATCAAGTGATGTACAGCCAGTAAGGAGAACAGCTAGCATGGACCAGTTTCATTTAGTTTTTGCTGCAACAAGCAATCAGTTGTCAGTCCATGTAGCCATTTGTACTTCTAGGTGACTTTCAAACAACAAGTACCCAGTTTTGGAATATATGTTTCATTTTAAAATTGATGAAATTAAACGATGAATAAATGTAAGATTTTTTTTTTCTGTTCAGATTTTTATGGATTTCTGTTTTCTGAGTTCCAAGAGATCCTTTGAAAAATATATTAAGTGAATCTGTCAAAGCCAGAGTCTACCTAAAGATTTACATATTTTGTTTGGCTTCTAACCTGTACTCAAGACCAGCTTGCATGTCTTTGTGTTACTGTACATGTGGTACTTCTCTTCCAACCCCATATCCACTAGTCCACTTAGATCTTTCATTTAAGTTTTTACATTACAGTTAAGTTACTTGCCCCCGGATTCACTGTGCCCTGCACAGCATGCAGGATCAGTGCAGGAGCTCTAGCAGGCAATATGTCTGATGTGCGATCCAGGAACAGCCTGCAGGGGCGTGCACAAAAGCTCCTGCACTAATCCTGCATGGACTAAATCCTTGTATGCAAATCACCCCATTTGCAGAAGAAATCCATGCAAATGAGGTGATTTTGTTATCCAGGAAGCTTGCTACCATCCGTGCAGTACTAGTGCAATCTGCAGAAATGTACTCAGTAACTGAGTACATTTCTGCAAAATCCAAAACAGAGCTGTGACAGCTCCAAATACAGGTTGCATATCATTGATGAAGCATGCCAATGGCCAAGTATAAGGCCATTGGCATTGCAAATAAAACAAAAAATTAAAAATCAACTTTTAATTTTTTTTAGCCAATCTCGGGTGTTTAAGTGTAGGGCAACAGCGTGCAAATGGGATCGGGGGAAATAACAAAATAAACCTAAATTAAGCATTCTAGCTAAAATCAGTATTCTGCCATGCAAGTCAATGGCAGGCAGAAGACAACATGGCCAGTGAGTAGTGGTTGCTAAGGGGAGAGGCTCAGTGTGAGACATGTAACTATGCATCAGCAGGCAATCCTATGCAAATGAAGGAATGATAGTGAATCCCAGTTTTCCCCAGCATGTGAGTCAGGTCCCAACAGTGTAAGAGCAGGAATAACTTGGTGCAAGCCTAGGAGTTAGTTGACATCATGGGGGGGGGGGGGGGTGTCAGGCATACTGTAAGCAGATTGGAGCACTATGGCTCTGGTTTGCTCCTAGCTTAGCACAGCTAAGCTAGGGGGTGTGTCTAAACCTGCCTAGCACTCTTTACAAAGCCTAAGTGGGTGTGCGTGCCACGCACTGGGTTTTACAGGAAGAAAAAAGAAGTTAAACTAGAAAATAGTAGCAGTGTGCACATTTGAGCACTGTGTTTGCGCTGCGCGCACACGGGTTTAAACAGGAAGGCAATGGGAAGGGAAAACAGCAGTAGGAAGGTAATCAAGGAGAACTAGCTTAGCTGGCAGGTGAAATGTATCAGAATCAGCCAATTACACAGGCAGCAGACCAGCCCAGTCCAGAACACCACTATAAACTAAGCAAACACCTTCCCCTCTGGTTTTACCCACACTCTATACCACCAGTGTAAACAAGTGGGGAACTTTTAACAGTCACAGCAGAAAATGATAGGGGCTGCAATAGCTATCATACAACTTGTGGAAGAGGCTGAGGGTGGTGAGGATGTGAATGTTGTCGACCAACCCACAGTGAGGAGACGGAGAAGAATGTAGAGACCCAGAGTACCCTACCAGGGGCTACATGAGCTGGAGATAGTGCAGCACTATAGGGTGGACAGGGACCTCCTACAGCAAATTGTTGAGCTGTGCTGGCCATGCCTGACACACAGAACTAACAGAGTGGAACCCATCCCAGTGGATATCAAGGTATGTGTAGGCCTAAGAATACTAGCTACAGGTACCTTCCAAAGGCCAACTGGGGATATGATGGGGATTTCACAGGCATCAGCATCCAGGGTACTCTACCAGTTCCTGGATGCCATGTCGGCACATGTCGGGGAGCAAATATATTTCCCCAACACCCATGAGGAGTTTGGCCAACAATATGCAATTGTTCCACCAAATAGCAGAATACCCTGAGGTAGTGGGTGTATTGACTGCACTCACATATGCATCAAAGCACCACCCAGTGAGTGGGGTAGGGTCTACATCAACCGCAAGGGCTTCCCCTCCATCAACTGCCAGGTCGTGTGTGATGCCCAGAGAATAATAATGAATGTGTTCTGGCTGCCCTGGAAGCTATCATGATTCCCACATCTGGCATCTGACACAGCTGTACCAGAGATTTGCCAATGGGGACATCCCTCATGGTCACCTAGTGGGGGATGCTGGATATGCACTGGAGCCGTGGCTGATGATACCCATCACAAATGCACTCACACCCGAACAAGAACTCCATAATGAGGCACACACACAGACCAGAATTATAGTAGAGCATGTGTTTGGGATGCTCAAGTCATGGTTCCGGTGCCTGGACACATCCGGTGGAGCCTTGCAGTATTCACCAGCTACATGTACCCAAATCGTCCTTCTATGTGCCATGCTACACAATATGATCATGTGGAAACAGCTGCAGCAGGAACAGCATGGGGCAGGGCCACACAGCTCCCCACCATTGCCTGGCCTGCATAGGCACAGAGTGACTCAGAAGAGGAACAACCTGAGCCTGCCCCAGTAGGTAGAAGGAGGCGTGCCCAGTATGCCCTGGCCTAACCATGTGTAGGGAGTGTACTATGTGCATCCGACATAGGCAGCCCTGCAGCACCACCCTCAATACTGGGACACCCACAAAGTAAGTGATTCACACATGCCAGTCAGGGGGGGGGGGTCACATAACCAACAACAGTAACAGCTATCAGGACAGGTGTAGACAAACACAAACAAAGGCAGAGCTATGGCCTCTGAATGAGGCCTATGGGTAACCACTCCCCCAGGCCTACACAGACAGACTGCAGCAGGTCAGGCAGTGGGATGTCAGCTCTGATGGGTAGGATGTCAGAAACCAATATGTAGGTAATTAAAAGCTAAGATCTGTAGTACACTGGTATGCCTCTAGACAGCACAATAGGTTCATAGAGTCATAGGTTCATACTAGGCTATCTGCCCTAGGGCATTTACAAGCCTAGCCAGAGTGTTTGGCTTTCGCCACCCATTTTAAATGAATTTTGCTATGCCCTTTTTCGAGGTTAGTATACTGTGCCTCTGTCAAACAGTGACACAGAAGTGATACCGGGAGTAAATCTATGATCTCCCATCCACTCATCAAGATTCCTCTTGAAGAGAGTCAATAAGGGACTCTGCCTAACCTGGACTGGGATTTTATTCCAGAGTGAAGGGAGCCTCTGGGTTATGAATCTGTCCCTCCAGCATGTCCTATTTATTTCAGTGCTGAGGTTCAAGTCTCTCAGCGTAGCTCGATGGGATTTGGATTTTCTGAGGTGCAACATGTCCATTAATTCCGGGTTGGACATGGCTTTATACGTCAGGCACAGATCGCCTCTGAGCAGGTGGTATGCCACTGAGTAGAGCTGGAGTTTCTTTAACCGGGTAGCATATGGCATCTGTTTGAGCCCTTTGATCCTCTTGGTGAGGTACTTTTGGGGTCTTTCCAGTTGCTGCAGGTGTTTGGTAAGGTACATCCCAAAAGGGGAATTGTACTCAATTATGGGACTGATAAGGGATGAGTAAAGAGGCACGATGACCTCCCCTGATCTAGATGTGAATCCCTTCATGATTAGGTGGGCTATATAAAATGTTTTTCTAACCATTTTGGCCATGTGGTTGTCGAATGAGAGATTGCTATCAACTTGGATCCTCAGGTCCCTAATTACTTCTTCCGTACTTAATGGATTACCATCTATGTGGTAATTTGTGGGCACTTTGTTTTTGCCGAAGGGGATGACTATACACTTTTTGGCATTTAGCTTGAGGCCATGGCTCTGGCCCCAGTTGTCTGTTTCTATGAGGCGCTTTTGTAGGATGCTTGTGTCGGCTGGAGAGTCAATTATGGTGCCCAGTTTGCAGTCATCTGCAAACTTGGTCAGCCACAGTCCTTCCGTGTTGGCCTGTACCTCCGAGAAATATATACCGAACAAGAGAGGTCCCAGGACTGAACCTTGTGGGATGCCACTTGTAACTGGTTTGGAGTCTGATATGGCTCCAGCAATTCTAACCATGTGGGTTCTGTCCTTGAGCCAGTTTGCAACCCATCTAGTGACATAGGGGTTTATATTTAAGCTGGCGAGCTTATCTATAATGCCCAAGTGGTGTATTGTATCGAAGGCTTTTGTGAGGTCCAGGTAGGCTGTGTGGACCACCTTCCCCTCGTCAATGGCCTTGGTGACTGTTTCAAAGAAATCAACCAGGTTTAAGAGGCAGGATCTGCCCTTAACAAAGCTGAACTGGGTAGGATCCAGTGTCTGTAGGTCCCCAATATCTTTATTTATAGGTCCATGATGATCCTTTCCATAGCTTTGCAGACCAAGCTAGTCAGGCTTATGGGGCGATAGTTTCCAGGATCCGTTGAGGCACCACCTTTGTGGAGAGGGACCACTGTTGCTGTACGCCACTCTTTGGGTACATATCCTGTAGTAAGGCTGAGATTGAACAGTAGTTTTATGTTTGGGTTTAGTTCTTCTTGGAGTTCATGTAGGACGCAGCCCAGGACACCGTCTGGTCCCATTGATGCTGTGTTTTTTGCTTTGGAGAGGGCAGCTCTTACCTGAGCATCTGAGATGTCAGGGGGGCAGCACTCTGCTGGGATAGATATTTGCCCTTTTGTTGGGGAAGGGGGGGAGAAGTTTACGCTGAACCTGTCAGCTAGGATGTTGGCAATGTCTGTGGGTTCAGTGTATTTTTCTGTCATTTTGGACTAATGCTGAGCATATCGGGGAATTCCCACCCAGGTTCCTAACATAACTAAAGAAAGCCTTGTGATTATCCTTAGTGTCCTGTGCAATTTTTCTCTCGAAGCCGGCCTTAGATGATTTTATGAGTGCCCGTAATTTTTTGCTAATACTGATCAGAGATGCCTTCCCTTTTTGGGATTTTGCTCTGTCATGTAGTAGCTTCCTCCTTCTATTGTATAGTTTGTTTATGGCTGGGGTCCACCAGACAGGATGCCTGCCTTTGGAGGATTGGGTCTTAGTTTTGTTTGGGATTGCATGATCCATGCATTCCTGAAGGTGTTCATAGAATGCATTTATAAAGGATTCTGCGGTCTGGGCCGTATTTTCCACAGGCCCGGGGGCTTTGAAGGATTCCACCTCGGTTTTGAGGAGTGTGAAATTTGCTTTAGAGAAGTTTTTCACTGTGGTTTTCTGGGCAGGGGCTGGGGTCGGGATGTGAATATCTAGTGAGATTAGTTTATGGTCTGATCTTACCAGTGAGGGATACAATTCTGGTCTGGAGCATAGAGTCCCCATGTTGGTGATGATCAGGTCCAGTATGTTTTCCCCTCTTGTGGGAGTGGTAACAAGTTGTTCCATAGCATTTGAGTTTATAAATTCTAGGAACCTTTGGGCTAGGGTGTTGGAGCTAGAGTAATGCTCCCAGTCTATGTTTGGGTAGTTGAAGTCGCCCAGTATAATGGTGTTTGGAGAGACCTTCATATTTTCCAGTGTTCTCAGGAAGGCCGAGTGGGGTTCCTGGGTTTGGGAGGGTGGTCTGTAACAGGCTATAAACTGGAAGGCAGTTTTACCCACTGTTAGTTGCACATGGATAGTCTCTGATGCTTTGTGCTGTGCCACCAACCTGGAGGTGTGGGTATCTTTGACGAATATTGATACTCCCCCTCCTTTTGTGGTTCGGTCCATGTTTTGGGGCCGAAAAACATGATATGAGGTATAACCTGGTAGTACTGGGGTACTCTCAGGATCCTTGAACCAGGTTTCTGTTACTGCACAGATATCAATGTTCTCTATGCTAAGGAGAGTTTTGAGTGCGTGCATCTTGAGGTTTAGACTTCTGGCATTGAGTAGCATTACTCTTAGTTTCTTATCCCTTGTGATACCTATGGAGGTGGGTTTGTCTTTTGAGCCTTGCCTAAAAAAGGCACTATGGGGGTGGCAAGAGCCTTTGCCAATATCCGAAAGCCCAGGGGTGATAGGTGCAAGCCGTCCCTAGTGAAGCATCGTGGCTTGTCGAGCATGTCATCCCAGGCTGACAGGCATTGGATCCCCTTTGATTGACACCAATACTTAAGCCAATTGTTGAAATTGATCATCTTGTCTTCATACTGTGGCATTATTCTTTGTGAGGGTAAGATGCTACTCAAGGTCAGGGTCATACCGGCCTGGGCTACATGCTCAGAGAGCTGCTCTATGTCTCTTTTCATGTAGTCTAGGGAGGTACATTTTAGGTCATTCACACCAGCATGGACAATGACTGAGTCATATTTGTACTTGCCTTGGAGTGACATGAGTGCTTGTGTTATGTGGCGGATCCTAGCACCCGACAGGCAGCTCACCGTGACCTTCTCCTTGTTCAGCCTGGTGAGGTCAGTGTGCCTGACGATAGAGTCACCTATTACAAGTATGTCAGGTGTGTTGTTTAGCCTTAAGGGCTGTGACTGTTCAGCACACTGGCTTTGTGAGCTATGTGTTGCACGTGTTTTGTTTTGGGGTAGCGGTTGCTTGGGTGTCTGCTTTGGAGGTCTCTGTTGCTTAGGCAGATTTTTATTTGGAGCCTCCGAGTATGTTTTTGTGTGTTTATTTGTTTGGTTTGCTGTCGTAGTAGGTCTATGTGAGACTGGAATTGTAGTGAGTGTGGTTTCCTTCTCCTCCTGACTGGTTACGCCAGTACTGAGTTGAGAGAGCTTAGTCTCCAGTTTGGCTATATGGTTGCAACTCTCACATGTGTTGGAATTTGTTGGGAGGAGGAGAGGGTTGTCTGTGTACATGAGGCAGTTGTAACATTGCCTCAAGATTCCCAGATTCACCAGCTGGATCGGAGAGGGGATTGACAACTGACCTTTGGACATGCTAGAATAGTATTGGGAATTCCTTTATAATTGAAAAAAGGGACAATGGGGAACAAGGTACTCAAGGGGAGTTTGTGAGGGTGTAGTGCTTTTAATTTTTTAGTGCTGACGTATATAATTGCTTTAGTGAGCAAGTGCCAGGCTTTAGAGTAGGAATAGGGTGTTTATTATGAGAACTAGATCAATTCTAAGGGAAAAAGTGAAGAGCAGACTTTGTGGAGCTGAGAATGGTTTAAACCCAATTAAGCGGCGTTGCCCGATGCTGCGCTATGTGAAAAATCGCACAAAGCCACGCTAAAGCGGGTTTTATACAGGGGGGACTTGAAAGAGCTAGAAATTGGCCCAACACAGCCAATAGACTACCAGATTCTTGTGCTGGGAACACTCTTCCAGGGATAGATAGGCTGCTCTAAGCTCCCCACTGCCACTGGTGAACAAAGAAGCCTCCCTTTATCCAAGAAAGGAAATGGACAACACAGGAACTTTCCAAAAGTCCAGAATACAGCAAAGCCTGTATTTGGACTACTCTAGGTCAGGAAAGATGGGAAACGAGGATAATTTTTTTTTTTTTTTGCAACAAACAGTAGGAAAATGCAATAAATATGTAACACAGGCTAGCGCACTTGAGTGTGTAGCCTCAACAGGTAAATGCAACAAACAGGACAAACTTTAAAAGTGCAGGTGCAAAAACAACTTTAAACAGTTTAAAACAGTTCAAGAATGTAGAAATACTTGCAGTTTAGCTAGATCGGACAGTCACCCAGGTAGTAGCAGGAAAAAAACACTTTTATCAGGTTAGCAGTCACTCTTTTAGCCTCTCTGCTGCTAGCACCACTCTGCCGGACCTCGAGGAGCTTGGCTGAGTAGTAACAAGCGCAAAAAACGCGTCAAAGCAGATTTTATACAGGGGGACTTGAAAGAGCTAGAAATTGGCCCAAAACGGCCAATAGACTACCAGATTCTTGTGCTGGGAACACTCCTCCAGGGATAGATAGGCTGCTCTAAGCTCCCCACTGCCACTGGTGAACAAAGAAGCCTCCCTTTATCCAAGAAAGGAAATGGGCAACACAGGAACTTTCCAAAAGTCCAGAATACAGCAAAGCCTGTATTTAGACTACTCTAGGTCAGGAAAGACGGGAAGCAAGGATAATTTTTTTTTCTTTTTTGCAACAAACAGCAGGAAAATGCAATAAATATGTAACACAGGCTAGTGCACTTGAGTGTGTAGCCTCAACAGGTAAATGCAACAAACAGGACAAACTTTAAAAGTGCAGGTGCAAAAACAACTTTAAACAGTTTAAAACAGTTCAAGAATGCAGAAATATTTGCAGTTTAGCTAGATCGGACAGTTGCCCAGGTAGTAGCAGGAAAAAAACACTTTTATCAGGTTAGCAGTCGCTCTTTTAGCCTCTCTGCTGCTAGCACCACTCTGCAGGACCACTAGGAGCTTGGCTGAGTAGTAACAAGTGCAAAAACCGCGCCAAAGCGGGTTTTATACAGGGGGACTTGAAAGAGCTAGAAATTGGCCCAAAACGGCCAGTAGACTACCAGATTCTTGTGCTGGGAACACTCCTCCAGGGATAGATAGGCTGCTCTAAGCTCCCCAATGCCACTGGTGAACAAAGAAGCCTCCCTTTATCCAAGAAAGGAAATGGACAACACAGGAACTTTCCAAAAGTCCAGAATACAGCAAAGCCTGTATTTAGACTACTCTAGGTCAGGAAAGACGGGAAACAAGGATAATTTTTTTTTTTTTTTGCAACAAACAGCAGCAAAATGCAATAAATATGTAACACAGGCTAGCGCACTTGAGTGTGTAGCCTCAACAGGTAAATGCAACAAACAGGACGAACTTTAAATTTCAAGCGCGAAAGCGCGCTAAAGCTGGCTTTAAAGCAGGGGGTTAGAAGAGATAGGAAATGGCCCAAAACGGCCAATAAGCTACAGGTCACTTGGCTGGAACCACTCCTCAAGGGACAGATAGGCTGCTCAGAGCTCCCCACTCTCACTGGTGAACAAAGAAGCTTCCCCCTATCCAAATAAGGATATGGGCAACACAGGAACTATGACACAGCCAAGAGATCAGCAGTACCTGAAGACTGGGCTATTCTAGTTCAGTAAAGGCGGGAAACAAAGTTTTTTTTTTTTACAGAGTAGCAGAAATTAGGTACAGAAACACAGTAAATGGTTTAATTCGGCTAGCACACTTGAGTGTGTAGCCTACCAGTTAAACTAAGCAAAAGCAAACTTTAAAAGTGCAAAAAAACTCAGAAATACAGGCAGGAATGCAATAAAACAACTTTGTAGAGCTTATTTAGTTAAAGAAACAGAGAAGTCTATATATACAGAAAAGCAGCTAAAACACACAAACACTTCAGATGCAGTGCAACCTAGAGCACTTGAGTTGTAGCAGTATTAAGGCAATTACAGTTATAATAAATGCTCTGAAATATACTCTATATATTTTTTTTTTCTTTTTTCCCTTTTTTTTGAAAGGGAAAAAGGAGAAACAGAAGGCCTTATCAAATGTTCTCTCTGTATTAGGTAGAATGAGCTAATGACACTAGACTGGGAGGAGTGTCACAGATCAGATTTACAGTAGGGGCAGGCAACTACAAAGCCACCAAGTATAAGAGCAAGACACCAACTGGGAGGGAGGGAGGGGACAGACGGTAAGCACTACAGAAAACAAATGAAAGTTTTTAAACAGATAAAGATTTGTAAAGATACAGAATGCTTTTAACTGCAGACAAATCAGTTACTTGTGCAGATTTGTTAATAGCAATAAAATACACTCGAAGACTAAAAAGCAGACAATAAAAGTGCTATATATTAATTGTTAGAAATTAATAATCAGTATAAATAATCGAAAAAAAAGCAGGATACTTATATATCTCAGCAAACTGTTGCGGTCAACAATTCTCATCCACTCTGCTCAGTTTGTATAGTAAGACTACAGACTGAAATGGAGTACTCGACATACCAGTACAGTCCTAGCAAATGTGTACAAGTGGTATGTGTGCCCCCCATCCTACGTAGAAATATAGTAACAGTCAGGTGTACCCCCCAATCCTGTGTAGAACTGTAGAAATAGTCAGGTATGCTCCCTCCATCCTACGTAGAAATATAGTAACAGTCAGGTGTGCCCCCCAATCCTGTGTAGAAATAGTCAGGTGTGCCTCCCCATCCTATGTAGAAATATAGTAACAGTCATTTGTGCCCCCCCATACTGTGTAGAAATGTAAAAATAGTCAGGTATGCCCCCCAGTCCTGTGTAGAATTGTAGAAACAGTCAGGTGTGCCCCCCTGCTACGCAGAAATGTAGTAACAGTCAATGCAAAATGATCGATGAATACCTTGCAGAGACAGCATGCTACCTGTCGGTGTACAACACAAATGTCAGCACTGCAGTGCAAACTACCTGGACTCGATCCACACATGCAATACAGATGACCATACTGGGCATGCTCATACACTTAGATAAATGAAGGCAATGTCAGTCAACAACATACTGAAAGGTCATACTGGACATGCTCACACACTTAAACACATGAAGGCCATGTCTGCAAACACCAGTGGAGCAGACATATATGGCAGTCGCAGTTGTTAGTGCAGACACTCATCAGTATGCACCACTCATGCCTTGCACACACAGTGGATAGGAATACAGATATATATGTAAGGACAACACACTATAATAAGCCAAAGGTAGACGGACATAGATGTGTGGAAGAGGGTGACTGTGACAAGGAGCCATCCAGGTCTGTCCCACCCAGAACACAGCCAAAGGACCCCAAACACATGAGGTGCAGATGTCATTCACTGCATATATTAGCCACCAGTATCTGTCAGCATGACTATGTGGTGCACGTGCCAGCTGTGCAACATGAGTGTACAAGGAAGAAGTCATCTAGCAGCTGTATACACATACCCATGAAATATGACCCTGCGTGTGCCCACATGTGGTGTGTCAACCCCTAGATGAATGGGTTATGGTCCATGCACACACACTGCCCTCCCCATAGCCCTACTATGACAAGCCTGCAGAGGTCTTCCAATGTGAAATACATCTTTGGGAGAGATATAGCCCAGTAATCTCTGTGGTGCGTCCCATAACTGTGTACTGCTGTAGTGTGATAAACTAGTTAGGTAGGAGTTCTAATCCCAGACTTGGCAATTGTGTGTGTCTGTGTTTGTGTGTGTGTCTGTCTGTCTCTGACTGTGTAGAGAACAATGCTTTTTAGGGTAGTCACACTACCAACAATTCAAATGCTCAACTTTGGCAAGGCTGCAGATGTCATCCACCTAGAAATACACCTCTGGGAAGGCTGTAGCCCAGTAATCTCCATAGTGCGTCCTGTAACTGCGCACTGCTGTAGTGTGATAAAATAGTGAGATAGGTGTTCTAATCCCAGACATGGCAAGTGTGTGTGTCTGTCTGACTCTGTCTGTGTAGAGAGCAATGCTTTTTAGGGTGCTCACACTCCCTACAATTCATATACTCAACTTTGTCAAAGCTGCTGACTTCATCCGCCTAGAAATACACCTCTGGGAAGGTTGTAATCCAGTAATCTCTGTAGTGCATCCTGTAACTGCGTACTGCTGTAGTATGATAAAGTAGTTAGGTAGGTGTTTTAATCACAGACATGGCACATGTGTGTCTGTCTATGTAGCAAGCAGTGCTTTTTAGGGTAGTCACACTCCCTACAATTCATATACTCAACTTTGGCAAGGCTGCTGATGTCATCCACCTAGAAATACACCTCTGGGAAGGTTGCAGCCCAGTAATCTCCATAGTGCATCCTATAACTGTGTACTGCTGTAGTGTGATAAAGTAGTTAGGTAGGTGTTCTACTCCCAGACATGGCAAGTGTGTGTGTGTGTGTGTGTGTGTGTGTGTGTGTGTGTGTGTGTGTGTGTGTGTGTGTGTGTGTGTCTGACTCTGTCTATGTAGAGAACAATGCTTTTTAGTGTACTCACACTCCCTACAATTCATATGCTCAACTTTGGCAAGGCTACTGGTGTCATCCACCTAGAAATACACCTCTGGGAAGACTGCAGCCTGGTAATCTCCGTAGCATGTGCCATAACTGCGTACTGATGTAGTATGATTTAGAACTGTGGTAGAGTTCCATCCTCACCCGTGGCTGTTCTGGATGTTTTGTGTGTGTTTCAATGTCTGTGTATGTAGTAATGCATTATAGGGTAGTCACACTCACTACAATTCTAATGTCCTACTTTGGCAACCCTGCTGATGTTATTCATTGTGAAATACACCTTTGGGGAAGGAGTTCTTCAGTAACCCTGTGGTGCGTCCTATAACAGTTCCATGCTTTAGAGACATATAGACTTCTGTTAGGGATTCTATACCCACACATGTCGGTTGTGGATGTTTTGTGTGTGTGTGTCACTGTCTATGTAGGGAGCAATGCATTTTAGGCTAGTCCCACTCACTACAATTCGAATGTCCTACTTTGGCAATCCTGCTGATGTCATTCATTGTGAAATATATCTTTGGTGAAGGAGTTCTGCAGTAATCCCCGTGGTGCGTCCTATAACAGCTCCATGCTGTAGTGTGATATAGACCTCTGTTAGGTGTTCTATACCCACACATGTCGGTTGTGGATGTTTTGTGTGTGTATCACTGTCTGTGTAGGGAACAATGCATTTTAGGCTAGTCACATTCATTACAATTAGAATGTCCTACTTTGGCAATCCTGCTGATGTCATCCAATGTGATATATACCTTTGGGAAAGGAGTACTCCAGTAATCTCTGTGGTGCGTACTATAACTGTGTAGTGTAATAAACTAGTTAGGTAGGGGTTCAACTCCAAGATATGACAGGTGTGTGTGTGTGTGTGTGTGTGTGTGTGTGTGTGTGTGTGTGTGTGTGTGTGTGTGTGTTTGTAACTCGTATCCTGTGTGGAGGTGGTTGTGAGTCAGTGGCCAATGTGGAGTGGCATTTGCATAATTCTTATATGGTGGCCCTACTATATATCACAATGTCCACTATACAGGGATAACAGATGTGAAATAGCTGGGAGACGTGGTTGCAAAGCCATACCCATACATGTGACATCAAGGCCAGGCAATCACAGTTAGCAACCCCAGTATTACCCAGAGCACACTCTCAACTCATGTCTCATACACACACACACACACACACACACACACACACACACACACACACACACACACACACACACACACACACACACACACACACATGCCTAGGCAACAGCCAATATGTGGGTAGTACACTGTATATTGGCCACTGATAGCAACTATGGAGTGATAGCAGTGGGCTACAGAGGGCATGGCACCCTGTCCATCAATCCAATATGCACATACATGCTGACAGTGCACCCTCTCCATGTTCCCCAATGAACACCTGTGGTGCCATTACATGTGACCATGATGGACATACCATGCCTGACAACATGCCCTGTATGGACAGATGCCACTGACACCAGGGAATGCTGTTTGCATGCTATCAATGTAGATGCAGGGTAAACCTGCTGCCCATTACCAGTTTCCACCACAGGTGGGCAAGACTGTCATATCTGATGATAATCTGTGTTCACAACATGGGTCAGACACCACAGGTACAGTTCCACATGCCACTGTACATGCATATGGGAGGTGTGCACATCCTAGACACCATCCATGTCATGGACTAAGGAACACTTACATGGCCAGTGATGCACAGCATTGGCCACAGACAACAGTCACCCAGGTGACTGGATGGGGGACACAAGACCCACCTGTCTGGGCAAATGCAGAAACCACAGCCCTGTGCCGCAATGTAGACCATTGTCATGTGGCCTGATGCCAAGGTATACCCATTGCCTAGCCTGGTATAGCCATCGGGGACAGTCGACCACCACACTCCCATGCAGACATGCACCCATGCATGTCAGTACTGGCACCCTGTGTGTTTGTGTGTGTGTTGTATGGTGCGCATGTTCACATCCACACTCACTACAACCCCCATTGGCATACTGAAGCATGCTGTCTGATGTCAGACACCTCCCCATACCCTTTGCCTATACAACCTCCGTATGACCCATGTGGTGCATGTGATACCTCCACAGTGATGTGTTGTGGCAATCCCACTACTGATGAGTTTTAATCCTGGCCCTGTCAAGTGTGTCAATGTGTGTGTGTGTCCCTATGAGAGTGTGACTGTGTTGACGGTGGCACCTGTTTATGAGGACAGGCACGTGTACATCACCTACTGTATAGCTACCATATCCCTGTTGCAGATGTCACTCACCATCACATATATGTTCTGAGGGCTCCACAACAGGTAACCCATGTGGTGCATCCAATAACTGCATAGAACTGTGATAACACTACATAGTCATCAGGGGTTTGATACCCTGTGCTGGTAGATGTGTGACACAAACATGCTTAGGTTTTACTCTCCCACCCCTCCCTGACTTGCCTTTGCCTCTGTCTGCCCCTCCCACTCCCTCTCTGGTGGATGTGGAGACCTACACTTGCTTTGCCTAGGCAGCAGCATGTGTATTTTAAGTGATGCTTGTGATCAGCTGATGGCCTCTGCACAAATTACAGCCCTTCCCTAGCTGATTGCATGTGGAACAGCTGTGGTATCATTCCCATAGCCAATTGCATGGAAACACACTCCAGTATCTAGGAACATCATGTTGGCATTGGCCCTTTTCATTCACTGTGAGCAGGAACTAGATCTATTGTTTGGCAAACAGCATCTCAGATGGATTGGGGATTTACCTCTAACAACATACACTGTGGAAACGGGGCAACACACAGGAGGAGGATGTGCCTGACCTGACTACAGACTGTAAGTGCTGCTATACTGCATTTGTAGTAATGTTTTAACAGTTTGTGTGTGGATATGGCTGTCCTACATGTCTCAATACCTGCCATGTCAGTTCTATGTTTATGAGGAATCCCTATCTGCAGGGTTATCTGCAGACTGGGCAGTGTGTGGTGCCTTTGGTTTCATGTGTTACCCACGGAGCATCTATCTGTGGACTGCAGAAGGTAGTGTGAGGATTGCAGTCTGTATATGGTGAAAGCCATGACAGTTACTGACTTCATATCCCGCATAGGACATATGTTGCAAAAAACCCTGTTACAACAGTAAATGTATGAGGTTATCAAAGCAACATGTCAATATTGGCCCTGTGTATTTGCTTCCAGCCCCAACCCTGTCAACCTTTGCACATATGTCATGCATGAAGAGGTGAATATGTGCTGTACACCATAATTAGGGTCATCATATCTGATAACAAGCCAGTGAGATATCAGACTGCTACACATGTTATGTACAGTAGGGGTTATATTTGATGACATAACCTGGACATACTGTGGTTGTTTGTACAGTATTTAGGCCTGTGTACTTATGGTGAATGTTGACAGTGTGTGTATTGTTAATATGTACCTTGGCCTGTGTACAGACTGTGGTAGTTGTCATCGTCTTAGGTCCCATCCTATCTGATGTTACATGCTGCTCCACTGTATGTTGCCATATTGGCTTACATGTTTGTAGGGCCATACACACAAATGTCCCGTACCACAGTCAGCCATCAGACCAAACTGTGTAGTGGCCCAGTATATGTAGGATTAGTGTGTGAGTGGCACATATGAGGATGATGTTGAACAGATAGTCCATATACTGTAATATTATGCTAGCTTGCCATATATGGCTGTGGCTCTGTTCTCATTGGTTGTGGTTATGAACTTTCACACAGGTATATCTTACCCTGTGCTGTGACATTCCTGTACAGCCTGCTATATATGCAGGTAGATGTGCATTCCCCCATAGGAGATATAGGCCAGTGTTGAGCCAGTCTGCCTGTAGCCTGCACAGTGGATTGTTACATGCCTAGCTTAGTGTACTTACCCAGTGAGATGTCATGTGCAGATACTTGCCAGATGTGCTGTTGCTAGGCCTCCCTTAACAGTCATATATGTTAGACAGAGCAGTGGGATGTTGTACAGATGTATGTTAATATCTAGTGGGTAGTATGTGGCCATGGCACTCCTGTACCAGTGGGTAGTACATACCAGGTCAGACAGGTGTGTGTGAATGCATAACTTATGGTGGCATATGTATACCAGTTATTATGTGTTATACCAATCTACATGGCTGTTAACATCCATGTTATCAGGCATGGTACACATCTTTTGCAATAAGGGGTTCTGTGTATACCTCTGAACTGTACAGAGTGTGTCAGAATGTCCACACATATTGGCCAATATCTCTGCTGCAGTCGACAGGGGCAGTACTTGCTAGCAGCAATATTTCACTATGATGTCTGTAGGATGTCTGTCAGTAACCAATGGCACACGTGGAAAGCAGATGTGACCCCCCCACACACACGCACACACCATGTCTGTGAAGACAATCCCAATTACAGTAACAATAGTATATAGAACTGTTAATAGTACACAAATAAAGGTTTTCCATTCCTGCAAAAATGTGTGTGGTGTTTTTTCCTATGACCTCTCTGTGGGTATATGTTGCAGGCAATGATTGTCATTTGTATGGGTGGCCCATACTGTGTCCAGTTGTTCAGGTGTGAATTGTAGGCATAGTGTATGTTCCATATTTTGTGCACCTCCTACATATGTATCTTACTGTACATATCTCTGCGTCTGAATGTGTAGTCACATGTATATCTGTATACATATATATATATATATATATATATATATATATATATATATATATATATATATATATATATATATATGTATATATGTATGTATATATATATATATATATATATATATATATATATATATATATATATATATATATGTGTGTGTGTGTGTGTGTGTGTATCTGTATCTGCATATATGTGTCTGTGTATATGTATCCTGGGGATGTTGATAGCTTCCACATTTTACATTTCCTATGGGAGCCAGACTGTACTGCATGATATGTTACCAATACCAGCCTGACATCATACTGATGGGATGTAGTACAGTTAACATTTTGTGCCCATGTCATGTCAGGTCCTGGTTATGGGATCTGCAACATTTGGTAGTGTATTGCAGGGTGGACGTGTTTGGCTGAGGGGGTATGCCTATTCATACAAAACATATATTGTTTTAGGCCTCTAAACCCCATTAACGGTGGATCTGGACATATTTGTTTTTGTTAATCTACCATTGCTATCTACAGATGTATGGCCACATATACCTATATAGCTATATTTACAAGCTTACATGTGTATTACTATGTCCGTATATATCTACATAGCTATATACCTGCGTACATATATGTACCTTGCTGCGCATATGTCGACATATAGGTGTAGACATATATATGTGTTGATGTAGGCATTTGCCTGTATATATGTTCATATATATTTATATATATGTATATATTTCTAAATATATATATATATATATATATATATATATATACATATACAGATATGTTGTATCTGTTTAGATATTAATATATTTACACACACACATACATCTAGACATTGGTTACATTCTCTATACTGTAGCATGACTTAGTTGGATGATATGTTTCTGAAAACATCAGATTTATGTATATCTGTCATGGCTTAGTGGTAAATCACTTTGTCTATGGTATGCAGAGTCCTGGGTTTGAGCCTTGCAGAGGCTGTTTATTTTGTTGCTGGGCAGAACAATGGCCATTGGATAGTATATGATTAAGGCACTTTAAAGCAGTTGGAAGCAGGTTTGCCCGGGTTTGCACGGAGGTAAGCACTGCTAACCTCGGGTTACAGTTTCTTATACTCAGTTATCTTCTATATTGTTTAACCTGTGTATGCATAGCTTACCCCCACACAAACAGGCTTAAACCCGCTCACTGCTGCTTAAAAGTGCTTACTCCTGCTTACCCTGTGCTAATTTCTTTAAAAGAAAAGAAAAAAGGGGTTGATAGGAAAGTGGTGAAAAAGGGGCACAAAGAGGGAAAGATAGTAGGGAAAATAGCCAGGGATGTGCGGGAAGGGTGTAGGGGAAAGTCCATAGTTGCCCATTTCTTCTACAGCAACAGCTGTGCATATACACTGAATTTGGAGGTAGATTTGGACACTCAAACCCCTGGGAGGGGGTGAGGACAACAATAAGTTGTTGTGATGTCAATTAGACCAGATTACATGCATCCAGTGGACACGTGCAAAATGGACAGCTATGTAATGGGCAAATTTTTTTGTGGGAACAGATTACCCTTTTTTTTTTTCAGGTGAGAGTGGGATGTTAGGGAGGGGTAGTAGGTATATTTGGGGAGGTAGGTTGCATAGGATAACAGACGAGACAAACAAGATGCATACAGGGGCAGTATATGACACATGTGGGGGGTAAACACCTTGGACGGGGAGGGGTGTCTGGAAGTCGCAAGCCCATGAGCCCCCGAATGGAAACAGTGGGACTGAGGTCCCCAACCATGGGCAGTCACCACTGCACCTTTACAGCCCCAACTGTGGCTGTGCTGGGAGCTGTGTACGAGGGGCAGGCTCACCCTCTAATTGCACCACATGGCCCTCAAGCTGGTGTAGCCGATCTAGAAACTCCCTGTGGAGCTCCCTACTCACCACGGCCCGGACCTGACGGCGGGTGATAGTTACCTCTCTGCCCCTGCTCCCGGGGGGCCAAGCCCCATCCCCTGCGGCAGTTTCACCTGAAGGTGGTGCAGGGCCAATGGAGGAGGAGGTCCCAGGCTGGGCCCCAGATGTGCTGGTGCCCAGTGCCATGGCCAGCTGAGGTGGGACAGGTGGGTCTGCTGGGACCGGCCTTCCCATATGAGCTATGTTGTTGCAGTTTTAAGAATGATATGGGTTAGTAATAGTCAACAGCATTCAGGTTTAGTTATAACAGCATGCATAGGTATTCCCATTAACCCAAGACATCAGATTTACAACAGTTGCAGAGCAAGCAGAACACATGCATATATGGGACAACAGTGGCCATTACAAAAGCATGCAGGTTTCATTGATGGCAACAGGCCACCAGTATGGGGGTATTTTAACATGGCACTTGCATAGAACCAAATGTGAATATTTGTAAACCAATAGGACATATGTCCCAATAAAAGTATGGAGTGTACACGTACCCATTGAGGTGTGTAATTGTTTTTTTTGTTGCACATATGGTGGGGGTGAGAGAGAGAAGTCAATTAACAAATAATATATCCCTGTAGTTTTCACAACTTTCTTAGTCACTGCAGTGATCTGTCCCTTACATGTATTATTACACTACCCAATGGCCTTACTTTGTACAGTAGTATGTTTGTAGATTAGTATATACGTGGACTGTGTCTTACATATAGTCTACACCTCTTACCTGTTATAGCTGTTGAGAAAATCATTGTTAACATGACCTGACAAATTCTACACATACTCCCAGATGCCATGCTTGTAGACAAGTATATGAGTGAACTGTGTTGTACCTACAGTCTACACCTCTTACCTGTTATAGCTGTGGGGTAAATCTTTAACACTACCTGACAAATTCTACACATACTCCCAGATGCCATGTTGATGTTATACACATACCTAACAGTCCATTATTGCTCACCCTCTGGTCAAAGCTTGACAGGGTGCAGGTGTTACTGTGACATATTTTGGAGTAGCTGTCATACACTTTGAGTGAGATGCTACAATGACAGGTTTGTTTCCATATACATTCTCTTTTTATATTCAGGTCTGACTATCCATTATATGTCAGTATACGCTGCCTACATTTCTTGGATCATCACACTTATTTGTCAGGGAAACAGGTTACTGGGCAGCAGATTTGGGCCCATTATCTGGACATACTGGACAGATCAGAACAGTTGAGGGGTATGACTATGCATACAGCTGTAGAGTTGATGGTTATGATTATGCTTACTGCTTACTCTCTGAACATTCTAGCAAAGTTATACAGTTGTTGGGTCTAATTATGCATACAGCTTTCTATCTGAGCATTCTCGCAAACTCTGTACAGTTGTAGGGTATGATTATGCATACAACTTACTACCACTCCCGGGATTCAAACCCCTGCTGTGTGTGGTAAAAATATTACAGTTGACATCACAATACACCGTGCTATCAGGGAATTAGTGTAAAGCATTCTGTCTAAGTCTCCCTCAGTTGTTCTATATGACTAACCTCTTGGAACTTCCATCATTGTTGTACTGAACTTCCTACACATTTTAACTACGTTCAACAGTGTGGGTAACACTGCTTAATACAACAGTACTATTTATAGAATGCAACACTACAACAACATATGAAAGCAGAATGTACACAAGCACTCCAGGGGTTATACTTTTAATCACTAGATATTACACCTTTTTTCCACACAACCTATATGACGGTCTTCCTGCCATATTGTCTGGTTTATTCAGTACACCCCATACACAATACATTTTTATATTGATACAACACTTTCTAGTACTGTTATATTTATTTGTTATGACAGTACATGCAAGAATATTACTAACCTGCCTTGCGATGCAGCCTTTGTAGCCTAGCAGCATGGGCTTCTTGGTTCGCAGCCCCCTCATCTGCAGCTGTTGGAGAAATATAGTGATATTTAGCCATTACCTATCCATAGTATACACAAGCTAGGCAAGCATTATCTACGTAGTAGAATGAGTACTTACTCAGTGCTGGGGCATCAGCCATCTGCCTGGATTTTTGGATCCACTGTTCCAAGAGATCACCCCTCTACCGCTTCAGGTCAGCATGGTGATGCCTAACCTGCTCACCAGTCCGGGGGATACCAGTGGTACTGGTGAGGTCACGGGCGAGACTGTCCCAGGCCTCCACTTTATACTGACAGCCCTGGTACTGGCCCTGCAGTAGTCTCTCCTCATGGTGTTTTACTAGGAGCCATACCACGAATCTGGACTCCTGGGTGCCCCAGTGCTGTGCTCTAAATCAAATTGCCTTCCCCATCTCCAGCCATTCTGCCTACAGTAGGGAGCTGCAACTAGTTATGGGAATTATTGGCACCTGTGGGGTTTAAATACACCTGATTTCCAGCACTTTCCCGTGATTGGATGGTTTGAAAAGGCTAAGCTATGGGCACACCTGCTTACGTAATGTTGGCATTCCTTAAAGGGGCATACCACTGGGCAGATTGAGTTAGCCGGCCTACACATTGCTTACACCACATAAGCTGACCTGTGCAATGCTTAGCGTTGCTTAATATCTAATTAGCATTATATTTTCCTTTTGACATTGATTTATTATTTGTTACATGTTATATATGTGTCTGGTATCTGTGATTCATGTGTACGTACACTGTATGGGGTCCTGGGGAATTCAACACTTTATTACAATAACGCCTCACATCTGGCCTTACTGCAGTACTCCAGTTCACATATTTATGTTATGTAGTAGGTTATACAACATCACACTGTCCATAGTTTCATTTCACATGTTCAGTTTGATTTTCCTATGGTGAGGATTTATTTCTTGAAACCTCAAACTTATGTACTGCTGTGATGGCTTAGTGGCTAACTACTGTGACTGGCGTGTACAGGGTCCTGGATTCGAGCCTTGCAGAGGCTGTTTATTTTGTTGCTGGGCAGAACATGGGCCATTGGATACATAGTGATTAAGGCACTTTAAAGCAGCTGTAAGCGGGTGTGCGCATGTTTGCATAGAGCTAAGCACTGCTAACTTCCGGTTACAGTTTCTTATACTCAGTAAGCTTCCCGATTGCTAATCTGTGTAGGCAGTGCTTACCCACATGCAAACGCACTCAAACACGCTTACTAGTGCTTACATATGCTTACTACTGCTTAGTCATGCTTAGACCTGCTTACTAGTGCCTTATTCATTATGACACTGATACTTCACGTGCATTTCCTGCAGTAGTCTAGTTCATAAATATGTGTTATTTAGTGGGTTTTGCAACATAGATATTGGTTATAACATGCTTTGCCATGTAAAAACAACTGTGCTGTAGTTGGACTTGAACCAGGAATGCCTGCTCGTTAGGCGAATGCTCTGCCCACTACACTATTGCTACTTCATTTGCATATATCTTCCTTGTTATCTTCTTCAGCCTTTTAAGCTGCTTTAACCATAGCTAAGCGAAGGGCACACCAACACACCTACAGTTAGCTTTAATCAGATTTAAAAAAAAAATAAAAGGGTTTCTTCATTTACTTTTTCTGTACTGTTGCTGTTGTACACATGGGGAACTGTTGGTGGGGATCTGCGGACACCTGTGAGCGATCTCGCTCATTTCTTCCCACTTCTGCTGTTCTACATTGCAGGGGCATGTTTATTCTGAGAGCTCTGCTCTCAGACATGCCCCCTGCACTCGTACACGCTCTGTGTAAGCCTAGGAGCTCGGGCAGTGAGCCTTCATTGATATGCATGGCGCGCTGGAGTCCTGCTCTTAAACGGGCACTTCCATGCAGGACTAAGCTAGTCCTGCACGGAAGATTGGTGAATCCGGGGGTTGGTGTTTATTTTAGCATTTCTTTAATCTCCCAAAACAATCCCCAGCCCTACCTCATACCTCCTGAGGTATTTCTGGTTTGTTTTCTTTTCTTTTTTTTTTCTTTCTTTCTTTTTTCTCTGCCAATAATCAACACTTCAGTATGATTATTTTTTGCTTTTCTTTTTCTAACTATAGATGAGTCATTTGAGTATCATCCTTATTATTATTAGGTATCTAAACTGGCAGACATCTTGCTGTTGTCCATTTACTAAATGTACACTGTTGTTCAATATATGTATGTGTGTGTGTTTGTGTGTGTGCGTGCATGTGTGCATGTTTGCGTGTGTGTGCATGTTTGTGTGTGTGTGTGTGTGTGTGTGTGTGTGTGTGTGTGTGTGTGTGTGTGTGTGTGTGTGTGTATTGTATATGTTGATCATGTAGACTCATAGAGTGTGTACATGCCTGTGCAGAATTTATTTTTATTTATTTAATTAAGGAAAGTCCAACTAGGACAGAGCCTATTTTCAGCGGACGCCCGGGGAGAAACGCTCCAGATATTGTTCACTGAAACCATGTACAATCATGTCAATAAATGTAGAGAGATAACTGTGCCAACTATTAATAAGGCCAGACCTAACTCATAAAACACACCACTCTGGTGGAGTCCAAACATAAATAAGTTGTACAGCAAAGAAAAAAAAAGTCATATCAAAGATTAGAAAGTGCTATGCTCAGCATGATGAAAACACTCTCATTAATTTTAACAAACAGTTAAGAGGGCAAATTAAGTCTACTAAAGCCAAATTTGAGGTAAAGATAGACAAGCACTAGGCTTTCTTTAGGTATGTCCAAAACCTCAAGTACAGCACACAGCAGTGTGCAGAACTGATTGTAAATGGAGCCATCAACATGGAGCCAGAAGATATAGGAAATCTGCTGGCTGACAAATTCAGATCCAATTTTAACCCCTATCTCTCCTGGCTGCCCCCCAGAAAATACCAAAAATACAGCAAACAACCCCTCTCCAACTATCACTAGGGAGCAGGTTGTAGATGTGTTCTCTAAGGCCAAAATGCTACATCAATGGGCCCCAGTAATATTCCATGATATCTCCTAAATAACTTAAAACATGATGTATCAAGACTACTAGAGTCACTGTGTAACTGTAGCCTCCAGACAGGCTAGTCTTTACCACAGTCATTAATCTGCGAAAGAGCAGGCCATCAACAGACACTAGGAACTGCAGACCCATAAGTCTGACTAGTCTCATGCGCAAAGCCATGGAAAGAATTATATAAGAAATGGTTAATAATGACATAGAAAACCTTCAAACACTGGATCAAAGTGAATCTGGTTTCATCAAGGGCTAATCATGCTTACTCAGCCTGGTAGACTTCTTTAAGAAGAACACCAAGGCAATGGATGAGGGGAAAATGGTGCATTCTGCCTACACTGACCTGGAGAAGGCATTTGAGAAAATATCTCACTCAAGCATTGTAAACAAACTCATAGATGTAGGCATAACCCCTTTTGTTACTTGCTGGATAGCCAGCTAGATCTCAGATAGGACCAAGGAAGTTAGGATAGAGGAGACCACATTCACAAAGAGGTCAGTCACTAGCAGATTCCCTCTGTGCCTCGTGCTGGGTCTTTGGCATGTATATCTTGGAAATCAAGGCCAATGTCAAAGGTTTCTGGCTAACCAAGTTTGTAAATGGTTGCAAATTAGGAGCAGTCATAGAGTCCTCCAAGACAGTAGAGGAGGGACTAACACAGACAAATGACTGGTGCCAAAGCCATAGCTTAAAACTCATTGCCATCAAATGCATAATAGTACCCTTTGGGAGGTTAGCCACCATAGGAAATTACATAATCAATAACACATCCCTAAGAGTAGAACTAGTAGTCAGGGATTTGTGTATGCATGTTGATGTTAACCTGTTTTGTCCACCATGTGTCTAAGGTAGTAAAGACATTATTCTGTTTTGCTCAACTTATAAGCAAGGTCATGACATCTTGGTCCATGGAAATCATTGTTACACTGTAATCAGCATCATCAGGCCCATCATTCAGTATGATGCCTCCTTCAGTATATATCTAACCAGACATATGCAACAACTGGACCATCCACAGAAATTCTTCACAAAATGAATACGGAGCATAAACAGCATGTCCTATGCAGAATGCCTCAAAGCCCTATCTCTATACTTTGTTTCCTACAGACAGTTGAGAGGCAGGCTATGACTGGCATACAAAGCATCCTTGGATCCCACTCTGATGGACCTTTTGCATATCTGTAAAATGAATAGCATCAGAATTACTTGTTCTAGGGACTTAAACCTTGCCTGCTACATAAATAGGACACATTGGAGGGACAGGTATGTGTCTTGTGAATTCCCCTTCTCTGGAACAGGCTACCCATCCATGTGAAGCACAGTTCTTCCCTAACCCTATCAAGAATAACCTGGACCAGTAAATGGGAAATCAGACACACCTTGGGTTTAGCGTCTATATCACTAATGGACAGAGGCAGGCTGTAAATCTTGTAATAACTTACTTATACCTATAAAAATAACCTCTAAGGCACATAAACATGTGGGATACAATTGGAATGCTTTATAAAGGTCTCAGTGGTCATTGGCTTAGTATACACCTATGAAACTATAATAAGTCTGCTTCTTTCTAATATAGTAACTGCTTTAATATACAGGAGAGGTTGTAGGTCTACTTCAGCGATGTGTGTGTGTCTGTATGTGTGTATGTCTGTGTGTGTGTGTGTGTGTGTGTGTGTGTGTGTGTGTGTGTGTGTGTGTGTGTGTGTGTGTGTGTGTGTGTGTGCGTGAGAGAGAGTGGTCAAAAGGATGACGTCATGTGTTGGAGTGAGTGCTACACAGGATGTGGTCCATGTATGTTTGTGTAGAATGAGTGATTTAATGTAGTTTCTGGAAGTGTCTGTGGGTATGGATTGCAATTTATACTTGTGGGAGTCAATAGCTGAAGATGAATCTATGCCAAGCATCACCTTCTGCAAGGTAAATCTGGTATTGCAATTGGTGGGGGTGGGCATTAGGGATTGCTCTCCATGTTAGAATCTCATGTAGTTTATGTTTGTATGTTTTAGATTGCAGGTTTGTTTTAGCATGGCTATGTTTGGAAATTGGTGTGTGGTCTAGGTTTTGTGTACAGTTGTGTCTGTGTGCATCTGTGTGGGTAGGTGTGTGAGTGGGAGGGTTGCCATCTTGATTAGTAGAGTAGTCAAGGACTATGCTATGTTGAAAGATTTTTGTCTTTTTACTAGTTGGTCCTGGAATAGTCTATTCTCAAGATTTAAAACCTAATATAGGTCATTTCTGTACAACAGCACTACAGGAGATAGCCATTAGTCTGTTACTTACATAAATTTTGTTCCTTTTATCCTACAGTGACCCATACTTTTTGGATGCTAGTGGACATTGGTATTCCTAGATAGCTGAACAGCTAAGCGCCATTTTTTATTTAGTACAGTTTGACAGGTGTACTATGCAGTTTGTCTAAGAGTTGGTTCCGTGTTTTAAGCCCCTTAGATTACTTTGAGCCTGTTGCTGTTTTATGACAATTTATGAAAAAAATATGATTATTTTATTTATTTGTACCAATAAAATTGTTTTTCATAGTTTCAACTGTTTGACTCTGAAGAAGTCATATTTATGGATGAAAGTGCCATAGATGGATAGATAGGTTGGTAGGTAGCTAGGTAGACAGATAGATTGACAGATAGATATATAGATAGGTACATCAATAGTCAACCAAAGTATTCCACAGGGGATGGGTTCATAAAACATTCAGTGATCCATGTAAATCCATATAAACAGTTCATTTATACTTTAATAATTAATTTTACAGAGTTAATCACTGCACTTTTTGAAAGAAAGAAAATGATGTCATGTTCATTTGCCCTTCTATTCTGCATTAATAAAATACTAAAGCTTCATCTTTCTACTTGCACATTATGTACTGCATCACCCACTAAAAGTAGTTAGCAGGTAGTCATGACACTGCTTTGGGAAGTAGGATAGATTAAGTAGTTTTCCAAGAGTGGTGGTGTTTGTATGTATGTGATGTGTGTTTGTGCAAGGGGGTGTAGAATGTGTGGTGGTGGGTTTTCTGTCTTTCGGTGTTTAGTGCAACCTCAGAGTAAGTATATATAAGTAGCGGGGTGTGGAGGGTGCAGCCCCCCCACATGGGGGTGGTGCAGGGGGGTTTGCCCCCCTGCTTATAGGAAAGGTAGGTGTGTGTTTGTTTTGTTGTGTTCGTGTGTGTTGTTTTGCTTTGTTGTAGTGTAGGGAGGTAGGTGTATTTGTGTTTGTATGTGTGGTGTAGGGTTTTGTTGACATTCGCTGTTTTGAATTTCGCGGTTTTGGTTTTCAGGGTTGTGAGTTTTCGACTTTATAGTCTTGAGATACTGAAATTCAATATTTCAGTATTTCGAGATTATAAAGTGAATCCGTATACACACACACACACATATATATATATATATATATATATATATATATATATATATATATATATATATATATATATATATATATATATATATATATATATATATATATATATATATATATATATATACATACATACAAACCAACATCGGTGCTCAGTCCATAGCACACAACTCTTCAACCACGAACCAGCACTCAGGACATAAAAGTATTCAAATCGACCACTATATAGCACAAAGCAGAAAAAGTTAAAGCATATCTTCTTTTAATACAAACACAAACTTGTAATACAGTCTGGCTTGAACTAATACATCATTACAATCATATAAAAACATGCAAAATCATCTTTATCATCTAATAAATTATTAAGAAATATTCTTAACATATTTTGTTCAGCCATTTTAACTGCACTTTTCTTCTTAATTCATCTTCTGCTTAGATCATAAATCATAAAATAGTAGAATCTTTTAAAGCAAAAAAGCTAGAAGGCTGGACAGCACTCACTAAATAACTTTTAAATACGAACTGGTGCACAAACCAACAGCGGTAACATACAAATGAAGTAAGAAATAATTTTTGTACATATATAATTAGATGTTTCTATCTTAAAGAATATAGTTTGGAAGTGCACACAACATATAATAATAGCTGTAGTTTGCCAAGCTGTAGAGGTTACAGATTAACTAGGAATAAATAAGGTCAGCAACGTTGGTTATAACAATCTGTATGGAAATTTCCTATATGTAGCTAGCTCCACGATATAGAGGGATAAAGAGCAGACTATGCTGTAGATGACCCAAGTTCAACTAACTGCTTACATACCTGTTGGAGCTATACAGGAGGGTAGGTATGGGGTGCCATTACCATCTCACTCATCTTGGGAGGAAGGAAGCAGTTCTGGCTCATCACATGGGTGATACCTACTGGAGCACTAGGTGTTCCAAGCTTGCTACTGAAGCACTAGGTGTTCCAAGCTTGCTACTGGAGCACTAGGTGTTCCAAGCTTGCTACTGGAGCACTAGGTGTTCCAAGCTTGCTACTGGAGCACTAGGTGTTCCAAGCTTGCTACTGGAGCACTAGGTGTTCCAAGCTTGCTACTGGAGCACTAGGTGTTCCAAGCTTGCTGAGCTTGCTCTACCATAATTCTTTCACAGTACATAGCCAAGTGGAAATGTGTGTGTGAAAGCATGCTCAGGGCGTTGCAGTTGTGGGCTCAGAGATGTTGCAAATGGGGAGGGGGTGTTCCCTGGGAGAGAGGGTAGGCTGCTCCCCCAGAGCAAGTAAGTTGGCCTGTTCTGTACTACCCAATTCTCCTCAAGGAATCAAGGGTTAATGGAGGTTGCTAGGCCAAACCAAATGGGCTATAGGACTCTAGCCTACCCTGGGAATACCTGACTCCCATTCTTCAGGAATGCATAAGCAAAGTGGGTGAAGGTAGAGGAGCCACTGGGCAACGTCCCAGGCAGATGAAAAACATGTCTTGTATGTGTTACATTTCTGATACTGTTATATTTACAGGAACAAAGGAGCAGGTATAGCAGAAGCTACAAATGTGCGGCACTGTCATGATACCAAGGAGTTGTCTTACTGGGTAACATGAATGTGCAAGTGTTAAAAGGGACTTGCGACTGCACATATATTTCAGATATGCTAAATGCATCAATAAACTTCACTGAAAAGCATACTTTTACACTGCACAAATATTTTTGCTAGAACGACTGTAAGTATTAAGCCTTACACATGGGACTACTTTGTTACAAAGAGTGTATCTAGGACTTACTATTGTATATAACTAATTGTCAGGGTTAGTTTGGTAGTGGGCTTAAAGTCACATATCTTGACTGGTAGATGTAATACCTGTAGAAGGCTACAATGTTTCATAGCAATGCTGTTATGTTAAAGTCAGAGTAGCAAACTGAAGAGTTATATAGAGAAACCAAAACAAACTGAATGTATAGGTATCAGCAGTGATTTTTTTTTCTACTTGGAAGTGTCTGTGTAATAGTGAAATAAGCAAGCATCACAAAAATCATAGATTTTTGTGTGACCTCTGAAATGTCCAGATTTTCACAAAATGTCCAGGTTTTTGCCTTGTATTTTTGGTCTGTTCCTCATAAAAGTGTGGTTTTCTGGCAAATTATTGACATAGATTTTTGGTTTCAGCCATCATATCATTTAAAGAATGTATGCTAATGCAAAACCTATTATCTTAGCAACTTTTTTTTAAGTTTATAAGAGCAATATTTAAACTTTGTCCCTGATTTTGGGTCTTTGCCCCCCCCCAGCTATTTTTCAGTGCTGTCTAGATTTCTTGCACTTAAAGGTTGAAAGGTGTAAAATAATTTCTTTCATTTTTGTATCCCTAGGTACAGCAAGCTGGAAAAGAGAAGAAGACCTTTCTATGAAGCTGTTCAAGCATATGAAAATGCATCTTTGTTATTACCTGCCTTTTACAACACCCGCAATACAGAAGTCTCTTTCCGAGTCAAGTATGTCTTGGATGACTTTGAGTCCCAGCAGTCCGTCTTTTACTTTCATCCGCAGTACCTGATCAGTGTCTCAAGGTTTTGGTCTACACAGGGGGTACATGCCAAGCGTCTGAGCAGTGGGTTAATGCTGGTGACTGCTGCAATGGAGCTCTGTAATGAGGTGCATCTTTATGGATTTTGGGCATTTCCCATGAACCCCTCAGGGATCTTCACAACTCATCACTATTATGACAATGTTAGACCACGACCTGGTTTCCATGCCATGCCCACAGAGATATTCAACTTTTTACATTTGCACAGTAAAGGAGTTCTTCATGTTCATACTGACACATGTAGGTGATGGTGCTATTGTCTGTCCTAATAATGGACAGCATTTTAACCTAAAAGCCGATGTCACCTGTCTTGCCTTTTGTGGCAGAGACTCACTAAAATCTGAAAAAAAGTTATGCAATAATTGTTCTGTAGAAATGCCTACGTTTAATTTCCAACATTGCTGGGTCAATTGCATTGTTCCTGTCAACTGCCCAGATAATGCCAACATGCACAACTGCTTATTGCCAGATTCAAACTGTTATGGAATGAACAGGAGAAAGGAAGCACATTTGCAGTACAATTTGGGAACATGTGCAGCAAATTTCTCATGTTGAAATAGTAATGGATTTCTCTTTAGAAATAAGTAATACGGTTAGTTCTGAAGTGGTTAAGTATTTCTGTTCATTGTTTATGTGCCTCTTGCTTCCAGACCTCTGTTATTCTCTTCTTCTGAAACTTATATTTTCATGGGCTTAGTAATTGGTATAGTTTGCCAACACTGCACTCAGAAAGGTGGGTTAACAAATTATGTGCTCTTCTGTATGATTGCCTTGCTTTCTGAAGCAGAATTTAAGATATGTTTTTTCAGCTTTCTCCTCAGGATGCCGGCATGTTACAAAGGACATGGGCATTTATGCTGATGTGCATGGATACATGGCAGCTGGCAGAAACGCCCTTTTTCCAGTGTGCTGTGATTTTGTTTGGTTCCTAGCTTGTACCTTATGTTGTACTGCAACCTGCCTTTCTCCAGGTGGCGGTCAAGCAGCAGGGCGCTGCAGTTTACTTGTTGCTATCCACTGCCTGTCTCACTCCTTGACCTGACTTTCTGGGTTCTGAACAGCAGTGCTGAAGCCATGCTGTCCTGCTGAGTAGTGCAAGAATGAACAGCTGAAAAAACCTTTGAAGTCACATGATTTGTTATTCTTAACTAGTCGGTTCTGTCTGTTGTTGAATAGCTAGATATGTTAATAGTAATCTATTTCATTAGCAAAATTTGGCAGATAGGAAGTAGCCACCTATTTGTATATACAGAGACAGCACTTGGTGACTAACACTTTAACCATTGTTGCTTTTACCAAAAATTCCTCAGTTAATCCGCAATGTGGTCTTGTTTAATTAACCAATCGCTAAGTTAATTAATTTATTTATTGTAAGCCATAAGCCACTTTGTCTTCCAAAAGATACCCATCACAGTTTGCATATGATACAGCTCATCCTTCTGCAGAACAAAGGCTTTCTTGTCATCTCTGCAAAATACTTCCTTAAGTAATTATTTATGTAACTTTGGTCACTGTCATAATGAGGCTTCATGCATTTCATAGAGCAAGAGGTCTCAGGGCAGAGCACATCATAATTCTTTATATGCCCACCATTTTAATCATTAATTCTTCTATTCTTTCATTAATTCAGCTGTTGTTTTAAATTGTTTCTTTAAGATTAAATCATTTAGCAGTTGGTATCACACACTGATTCATTAGAAGTAGACTGTGCAACAGCATGGCTGCCTAGAATACATATTCAGTGTATGCTGAAATTCTGTTCACTTCCTTCCATCAGGCAGTACTTAATATTTTGGTATGTAATAAGTAAGGATGATAGAGGGGACACAACCTCCAGCATGCAAGGTATGGGGACTCTACTACTTCTCACATGAAATATTTTTTTATTGAGCTTTGTTTTGCAGTGAATGCCTTTGCAAAACTGAAATACCTCCCATAGCAGCTAAGTGACAGTTCAAATGCATGAGTAAACACATAAAATTCCATTTAAATAAGCAGCTTTACTCTTAATAGGTATAATTCAGTCCACTAGCAAATTATTACGGTCAAATTACAGAGTTAGAAATAAAATATTCAAAAATTCTGTAATAATTTTGTGTAAATAATGGAGCTTTCAGTTTAATAAAAATGTGTCCTATAAGCTAACAGGGCAATAGCTTTCTGAAAAGAAGGTCCAGTGAAATTATAAGATTTTAACTCCAGATGCTGAAACATACATTTAAGAAGCCAAATGTTTCCCCCATTTTATTGACTGCAGTGAAAAATGTAAAGGGTAAAGAATACTTTTCCGACAGCCTACTTTTTACTGTTACAACAAAACTTCTCCACTTGTTGAATGACACCTCCTTACAGCTGATAGTGTTCAGGTTATATCATCATGTATGTATAACATGTGGGGAATGGGCACAGGATTTAGGTTCATCATCTGCTATAGGAGACCATTTCTCATTGGAAGAAGGGACCATTTGTGCTATAGACAATGTAATATTTTATCTCACTTCCAGAAGAATAACAACCCTGTCAATGTTTGAACAAGAAGGAGTCTGCTGTGTGGCATCCCTCCTCATTGCCTCTTCCTGAAGTATGAAGAATCTCTGTTTGTTACAGAACACTGGAAATACTTGCTTTTTTTCTGCTGTGGTTCTTTTCAAGCCTTTTCTCTAATGTCTAATATATATCATACAGTCAGCAGTTTGGCAGCCATTTTATCAACTGCACGACAAATACCTCTTTTATAATATGCAGCTACACTCCTGTCTTTTGTTTGGTGCTGCTTTCCTGAGGTGCTGTTGCTCAGAAAAGATGTGAAATGTTTGTCTTTTCAGCCTGCAGTGGCATGAGTCCAGATGACTAGTGAAGATCTTGTGCCACTTATTCAACATAGAGTAGAAAAAAACAAAAGTGTCCTGGTCAGCTGTTGAAGTTACTATAATCACTATTATCCTGGTTTACCTCAAAAAAAAAAAATAAAAATACTGGCCCTACCCAGTTAGCAACAACACTTCTAACTCCATATGAAACCGTGAACATATTTAATATGTACAGAATGACATGATATACTCCACACTGAGTATCTTTTTAGATAGAATCATGTTTTATTTTTCTGCTTGTGGTGCACTTACCTATGTGCACCTCAGGATTATACTTGATTACTGTTTCATTACATCACTCCCTGACTTGAAGTCATCAGTTTCTCTCCTGATTTGTGCATACATTACTTGTATGGTTCCACTGCTCTGCTGTTCTATTTTTTCAGTGTATGAGCAAACTTGTTTTTTGCATTATATTTTGACTGATAAACAGCTTTTCATTCTTTAAGATTTAATAAGTCCCTCCCTCTTATATTTGTTTTGACACACCTGAGTTGTTATACAGTCTTGTGTTGCTATGAAAGCTATGTCATGTGGACCCTACCTCATGTCACTTAATGTAACATTGGTTAATCTTCGTCTTATGACTGATCATGGTGGTCCATTGCATTTTATTGCCATCCCCCATGTTCTGAAGAGGAACCTACCTGCCTCACTGCTGACCATCACACTCCTGTATTCTACCGGTTAATTTCAGCTACCTTTTGAGTGCCTCATATTAAAGTCCTTACTGGAGTCCAGCTAAATACTGCTCTCTATACTCCTCTGCTCAGTATCTCATGTCATCAAAAAGTTAGTGAGGGCAAGCCCTGTTACTGAATGCATGCTTTTGTGGGTTCTTTGGTCAACTCACAACCAAATGTTTCACCACTGCCTTCTTTAGTACTATTCCATGCCTCATCCGGCAAAACTGTTGTTGCAGTCATAATGACTGACTTTCCAGTCTCTGGTGGCTGACCTACAGTTCACCATTGACTGACCTACAGTTCACCCCTGACTGACCTACAATTCACCCCTGACTGACCTTCCATTCACCACTTTATGCCTATTGCAAGTAACGTTTAAAGGGATTCCATTTGCCAGTTCAGTCTTTGAACATGGGATTTGCAGGAGAAGACTGAGAAACCTTTAGTCACTTCATTTATTCACTCCTTTGGGATTATAGAGAGAACCCTACCTATATCTTTCTTTGCTTTATCACCAGTTATCCATTGCATTCTGTTAGAAAAATTTCCCACATAAAATGACTGATGTCTATTCCTGCATTGTTAGTGCCCCTTTTTTATGTCAAGTACTTCATTCACCATCACTAAAGAATTACAATAAATTGGATTGCATTATGTCCATTTAGAGCTAAGTTGTGATTTAGAATGAATTTAAAGCATCTTGGCATTAGTCTGCTTAAGCTTTTCTGCTAATGCTTACACCCAGGAAGCAATTCAGAAGTAATTAATTAGACATCCACTGCTACAATCTATTGCCTCTAGTAAACTGATATAGCAGTGAGATCTGGCTGGGGGCCCTGCTATCTGAACTGCTTGCTGTATCTTGGGGTAACTTATGTAATATGAAATCATGTATTTACTGTAGCTGCACAGACCGCTTTTAGGAACAGATGTGAGTTCCTTTGTGCACAAGTTGACAAAACTGCAGATTTCACAAGAAATCTTGGTGTTGAATGTAATGACATCCCCCATAGCTGCCTCATCCTTATTTATTGACTGATCTCTGTTCTGAATAATGAACTAGGATGTAGATCATTGAAATGTTGAACATAAATGATTTACTCTGGGCTGCAAGCTGCTTTTGTTGAGAGCCAGTGATTTTCTAAAGTATTGCCCTGACATTTGTTTCTGGCATTCACTCTCAACTACCCTTCACAGTCAAGTATAAGATTTTAGAATGTTATCCATTATTTTCCATGACTCAGTCAGTCAGCCCCACTAGTGTGTTTTACTCTGAATTTATTTATGTGCCTTTAGATATGATTCCTTTTTTGTCTAGCTATTTCTTTGCTACTGACTTGGACAAATTACTGTAATCTGTTTACCTTCTTTTGAATTTCAGATTTAGTTATGTGATGGTAAATAACTCTGCTGTTCCATTTGTTCCTGTTGTAAATACTGCTGAATATTCCTTGACCTGTTCAGTATTCACATCACTATTCTTCCAACTACCTTCATACTATCATTAAACCTTATTTCCTAAAATCTTTTTTTCTGGCTTGATTTCAGTTCTGCAGTTTTAGAACACAGACTCTGAGTAGATCTGACATTTCTGAAGAGATGAATTGCTTTCTGGAAACTTATTTTGTGTTTATAGGTGTTAGCACTGATTTCCATACCTCTTTCCTCTATTTATTCTCATTGCACGCCTTCATTTAAGTTTAGTGACTCTCCTTACGCCATGTTGATTTGAAGTTCCTAATTTACTACATTCTCTAATTTTCTAATTTACTGGTCTCCCACTTTTCTTGTTCTAGGTTATTTGCAGAAGCAGTTGGTTTCCTTCATCAAGACTCCTAAGACGTAGTATTTCTTCCTTTCTCATTTGCCCTGTTTTTTCTAAATTTTAGTAGTTAAACTTGTTGCTGTGTGTTCCCCGCTAGGTTAAACTTCTTTTGTCCTATCTTGTGGTATACTGAACTGGACTCATACTTACGATGCATATAAATTTAGGTTAAAATAACATTTCACTAAAGCATGATGCTTTTTATGTCATAATACTCACTCAGACTAAGTACTCTGGGACTATGAAATGGGTTCAGTCATTTACTTATGTTCAACTTTATGTGATTCCTTGATCTGATACCATCTGTTTTGACTTTATTCCATGTTTTCAACTCTGAAGTTGTCTTAAAAATAAGTTATTTAAGCCAGTATATGGTAATTGACTGACAGAATATTCAGATGCCATGGCACTGACCCAACCTACAAAACAGACGTCACTTGGAGGAATTGGTTTCCAGGAGAGTCCCATTATACATCTCTCCTTTTGAGTGTTGTAATTCTACCCCTCCCTTATTGGTGCCTTTTCAATAGAAGCTAGGTAATAGTTTCTCAGAAGCTACCTAAGGCTGTATGTATTTTTTTCAACCTCAGTTCAAGTTTAGACATATCTGTGCACATTATATCATCATAGCCCACTGGGCAGAAAATGGTGATACAATTTACATACCCTTACTGACTGGGTAGTCACTGGTGTCTTTTAAGCCTACTCCGTTGATTGCACATTTACTCTTTAGACTAGATTCTACTTATGCCAGCCAAGTGAGTTACTTCCCGTAGAAGTTTTATTTATTTATTTGTTTGTTTAACTGAGTAAATCCACTGGAAGTGTGTCCCTCTTCAAGGAGTAGCTGGGAGCACTGTCTGGTTAAAGTGACTTGCTCACAGTTATGCAGCAGGCAAACTGAGCCTGAAGGAGTCAAATGCTGGATTAGAGGAAGCAGCTTATAAGCAAACATGCATTCTGGAGCTGGAGTATGTTGACCCCGACATGGCTGGATTGCTTATAAAAAGGATAGCTGAGAAACAAGATGAAAATATTTATTTAATTTTTCTTGGCAATAGCTAAATCAGGCAGTTTGCCATTTTAGTGGACTTGGAGGAGGCATGTTTTATGTATTGCCAGAAGTGTTGTCTAGATTTGTTTGATAAATGTTACATTGCATCCTGTAATGGTCAAGGCCAGAAAAATGTTTGTTCTCACTTATGTAATGTAACAGACCACCTGCTGGTTGCCATAGTTCAGATTCTAGAAACTCATTTGGGAACTCTAGAGACCAAGATATTCTTCTTTTATCAATGTGCTGCTTTGAGTTTGTTTCTTCAAAGCAGGGACGCCAGCCATAGCTGATACTCATGATACTAACACAGTGGTTCTGGCAATCAAAAACATGTGTCCTTTATCAGAGTGGTCAGCTGGTTCCTGCCCACTCTATCTTTTTAGCCATGCTTCTTACCTCCGTCTCTCAGAAGTCATATGGGTTTTGGTCTTAAAGACAGAGTCTTGGACTTTATTTATGCACTGAGTTGCACTTTTTTCTGAGCTATGTTTATGATAATGTTTATTTATATTGCTCCTTTTTGCACTTCATTCTATTGTGTATAATTTAAAGTACCATTAGTGCTTTTCTAGCCACTGTAGAACCAGTTTGCTTTCATGTATTTAATGCTTGTTTGTTGACTGTGCAGAAATGTGTATAACTGTTTAGCACTTGGCTGTTACCTGCACTGAATGCATCTGTGACTCTTTTTATTGATTAAGCACTGTGATATGATACATTCTGAAGGCTGTTATGCTGTTCAGCAGTCTTGAATCTTAGATTATAATGCATCAATGATGGCATATATGTATATTTGATGCAGCTTATGATGCAATAACATTGCACACAACATCTGCATCATCTGTTTTATTGGCTGTGGCAGGGAAGGTAGTAGAGACTCAGTCATAGTGATATGTTCAAATGCTGATGTTGGATGTTATTTCTATCATGCAGATTTCCTGGCAGTGTAGTTATGCTTTTGCAGTTTTGTCTGTGATTATATTAACTGGGATTCTGCTCTGATTGACAATCTCAGTACCCTGGACATATGACTGGCAGTTCAGGCAGTCAAATGTGGGCTGGCATGAGAAAATTGAACAGAAATCAAGAATCTGTTATGGTAGGTAACCTCACACAAATGTTCTTTCAGCGAGCCAGCATGCACATATATGTACAGTTTTAAAATGACTAATACTTTAAGCCCTTTGTGATGGAAAATATGCAATGAATTTTGCATTTATTGTTATTTTTTTTCCTTTGCAAAACTATTGATCAAGTCTTGATATGTTGTTTTGTATTTGTATTGCATAATCCTTACTGACAACATACAGAAGGCTTTTGTTTGCAAACAAGTATAGGGGAACAACTTTATTGAAAGGCAGTTGTCACTGAAGGATATTATATGTTAGACAAAAGAGAAGAATTGAAGGGAACTTGTAGAAAAGATCCTGAATAAAACAGGCTAATGTCATACCTTAAAGATACCGAGGGCTACTGAGACAATGCATTACAGATGCCACCTATATACTGTGAAGTAGCCAGATCCAACAGAGTACAACTGCATAGACAGCAAAGACACACAAATGGCACAATTTCTTGTTACAGCTGTTGGGAATAGAACATTACAAAACAGGTAACAGCTTAGTGGATTGCTGTCTATAGCCTTCTTGTCATATCTGCACTTTTTCTTCTGTTCCTTTCCGTTACCTACTACCCCCTTCAGGAAGACAGTAGATTGTGTGACTTTTTCAAGTAGTAGGGGGTACTGTATAGAAATAGAACTTGTAGTGGTACTTACCACTTTGTGGAGTGGACTGCTGCATGAGTTTTTAGTGTGATGTTTAGAGTAGGAAAAAGGTAAATTATCTCTACACTGGCAATTTATTAGCTATATATTTCTATCATGCACCCCAGAAAGTGCAGTCTTTTGTTGGAAGAGTGAAGTGCTTGCCAAAAAGCCCTGTACATCTGCAGAAAAGTCAAATAGGAAAACATAATAATAAAGAAAAAGAGCATATTAACTGGCTAGATGTCATATTTTGTATTTTAGATTTATTCATATTAGATGTAATAAAATATGGGTAAATTGCAGGATAAATTGCAGAATAAATGTTTGAACGTTTATATAAGTTCATAGGTAAGTATTAGGCTAGCTGTTCTTGCAGGCCATTTTAAGCCTAGCCAGTTTCCATTCAAAGGTGAGAATCAAGCCATGTACCTTGTGTCGGTGAGAAAAGCACCTTAATCATTATGCCTAACCTTCCCTCAGAAGTACAATGCTGGTTTTGTTACAAGCCAATGCAGTACATGACGTGCTTCTAGTCTGAGTAAAATCCATTTTATAACAGCATTTGATATAGTTAAAGGACTTTATGCTGTATTCATCTTTCTGATGCTTTTAATGTTACTTCAGTCCCTGAAATAGATATGTACTTCTCAGAGACTGGTGGAAGGGCTGCACTTGTAGTTCAAACTATAATGCAGGAGGAAAGTTGGTATAATGTTTAATCATTCTTAGAACCTAGTAAGGTGGCACCTATGTGGGAAAGAAGAGATTAGATACTCAACTGGGAAATTCAGTTTGTGATTAGTTTTGCAGCCTTTTGCTAAAGATGTGGTAACAAGGTGTTTGGCATGAGGTGCTTCTTAGAACTCTAACATTTAAACATTGTAGTGATGTGTTTTTAAGTTTACTTAATGCAGACTGGTTTAGCTAGAACACCACAAGGCAGGCCTATATTCCAATGTGTGCTTTATAGTCTAAGGTTACAGGCTCTGTTTTAATGGGATACAATAACTAGAAGCAATATTCAATTTGGTAATTGCAGAACAGGCACAGTATTACCATTATCTAGTAAATGAATTTACTTGTTTAAGCTGCATAGTATTTTTGAAGATAAATGGGTTAGGGCCTGTTGTTAACATTCATGAAAGTAATGTTACTTCAGCAGTATTGCTTAACGGATGATGTAGTCTACTTTTAAATAGGAAGGTTTGGTTAGCTGCCCATTCCTGACCTTCTCAAACCGCACCTGCAAACAGATACAGATTAATGGCACAATATTTCTGGTGTCTGCCTTCAGCGTTCTGTATATTTTATAAACTAGAAAAAGGTTATTACTTGCTTTACATTTATTATGGCTTTATTTTTTATTTAGTTACCCTTTTAATATATAAAAACATTATATTAATGTCTGCATTCCTTGTCCCCCTAGTACTAACTAATTCTTTTCACCATTTAAATCAGGAAAAGGATCCCGGGTTCTAGAATGTGATGGTCTGCTCTCCCCACTCACTTTGGTGATCCTGTGTGGATGTTTTGTGGAATCTTTTATATTCTCATTATTCTGTCAAACTGTGATCATTAGTGGAATTCCACATATCATAAGCTGAATGTAAAAAGGTTGCTCACTGAGAATGAATAAATAAATAATCTTTTTTCATAAATAATAATAAATATATGTATCTATTTATGCATTTTCAAGAAAGTGGCTTTTTGCATTATGTTTGTCAACTTCCGCCTTCTTTTATACATTCTGAGCATCTAGCATTTCATTCATATGTATGGCGGGTAATGAACGTCAGTAAACCTGGCATGCTTAAATTAAGACCAAGGATAAATCCACGGACACAGCAGATTATAACTGGGTTTAGGAAGAATCTGTGGCAAAATATTAAACCTGTTTTGCCAAACAATAAATAGCAAATCTACAAATGTTGAAATAGTTCAAGCTCATTACCACAATCAACAGAACAAGCTGGAGGGACAGGTTCATAACCCAGAGAATACCCATGCTGTGGAATAGACTTCCCATACATGTCAAGTGGAGCACCTCATTGGCCTTCTTCAAGAGAAATCTTGATGAGTGGATGGGAAATAGAAAATTCACCCTGCAGATCACTCCAGTGGCTCTACTTGACAGAGCCACTGGGAACTAAGGTTGGGTGGCACGATGCCAGGGTAATCCTATGGGCTAGGCTTGTAAAGGCTCCAGGGCCATTAGCCTAGTACACACCTATGAACCTATGAAACAAAAGCCTAATATGAACTATTTTACATTTAGTATCAAACTGCAAAATATGCTGTCAACAGTTTGTAATGTAAAACAGAGAGGAAGAGCCTAAAGGTCACAACCACAGTCATATTCACTTAGGGGGCTCTTATATCGGCTCCGGTGCTTAATCTGGAGGCCCTTCTCTTTTGAGCCCTTACTTGAATCATATCTGCTGTGCACATGCTTTGAGTTAGCTGGAAAACATTTGGGAGGTTAAAATGTCTAAGTGGTTCCACTGAACTTTAATTGGCTAAAACCTTTCAAAATGAAAATCCCATGTAGCTCAGCAAACTCAGCTATATGCAACTAATCCCGAGCATATAGCTCCTTGGAGTAGGCTATATTTCCTAGGACAGGGGTTCTTGTTGAACAGGTGATCTGAACACAGAAACACAGGAGCAGTACTATGGAAGTGACCACAGGGACCATAAAATGCCTAGCCATACCCACCTTTAAGTAGACATTTAAAAGTGTTTACTAACCTTTTAAATGCTTAATAGTGTTCACCTTCAAAATGGAAGAGGGATGCTGTATTCAAGACTAGCCTTAAAGGTAGCCAAAGAAGTATTTTGTTTGACTTGAAATAGCACCTTATTCTGTAGGCTAAGAATTTGTTGACTTAGGCACCTATCCCACCAGCGAGTCTTGTTTCTTTGTTTGTGTGGATTTATGTCCCTAGTGTTGGTGTTTGTCTGGCCACTGCTTTATGAAGAAATAGAAGATCAGTTTAGAATACCCTGCCCTGACAACTCTGTAACAGGTACTATTAACAGAAAAGGGACCTCAAGGGTCAGTTCTAGGTTCTCTTCTTTTATCACCTTTCATAAAGGATCTGACGTGGTCATGCAGCTGGCAAAATGTATATTATGCACTAATGATGTCGTCATAATTAATGTTAGGAGAAAGAGAAACACTTAACAGCAACCTCCGGGAAGATTTCAAAACTATCTAAAATGGTTTCACACTTGCAGATTAACTGTGAATACTCAAAAAAACTATTGTTGTGTGGTTAGATACACCTAAAAAGCAACAAAATACCAGCATGATCACTTTTGGAGGTCCACAGTGAGGTCATTTACATTGTCATAGATCAGAACCTCTCATTTAATTTCCCCAGAATTCTTAGCTTTTTCTCAAATGAAAGCTTCTAACAAAATTTCTAACCACCTGTCATCAGAAGCCAGGTGATCTACAGATATAAATGATCTTCTCCCTAGAATAGATTATGATCTGCCTTTTACTGCTCTGTGTTCCTCTCCGAAGAATACTGCGCTTCAGATTGTTGGGAACAAAATTCTTAGATTTATTAGCCTTGCTAACAACAGAGAGCATCAATGCATTAACTGACCCTATCTCTGTTAGAACTGTATTTCTCCTCAGCTCTCTCACTTAGAAAATTCTAAACAAAAAATACTGTCCTCCTCTCTGCAGTAAACAGAGACAGAATTTATTCCCTCAGGAATTCCAATTTCCTGCAAATGCTGCTATCCTCTTATGAATGGGCATTCTCTAAGATTGCTCAGGTCACCTAGAATAATATTCCTAAAGCCAACAGGAATTCTGATTATGAGAAATGTCAAGAAATCTCTTAATCAACATATTTCTAAAGAAAATAAATTTAACTGCTTTAGAGACACTGGCTGATTTTTTGCCAAATTAGCTAGTTTCTGCCTGTTATAGTAAAACATGTCCTATCCATTCTCCCTTATTCTGTTGAAAGACATATGGAGGGGGCCTGATTTATTTTATTTCTACAAAGTTATTTATCTTCCTACAGCATCTCCCTCTCTACAAACTAGGGGGTTGTGCTTGTTATACAGTCATGCATGCTATGGTCCCTCTGCAGCTGTTACCTTGCTTGTTTCTGGGTACCATCATTATTCTATAACATTTACACAATGTTGTAAAAGAACTCAAATTCTACTGCATTACATTCTTATTGTCAGTTTACATTTTCCTATTCTAGTCTTTATTCTGTTTTAACCTGTGCTTGCTTTAATTATGCTATATTTATGGTTCTTGTCTACATGACACTAGTCATGGCTGAAAAACAGAACTCAGCCAAGATCACTTATCTGTCAAAAAATGCTAAATAAATAAATACAATTACATTGGGTTTTTCAGGGTTTAAAAAGCAAGACAGTGATCCTGCCTGAGTAGTTGGTAGGCTACAGAATATAAGGATAGTCATGCTAATGTATTGGGATAGTGGAAGGACTTAAGACCTTTAATTTTCTTGGTTAGAAATCTTGCAGACCTTTCCATTTCAGTTATATGCTTAGATTTGTACATACCAAAAGGTACATTACATTCAATGATGGATTCAGTTATGGAAGAGTACAGTTGTGTGCTGCCTTTCTTGGATTTTGAAGATATTCCTTTACAAATTAACTGGGACAGACCGAAGGATTTCCCGACTATAATGAAAACATCATTGAATAACAGAGCTGTCTGCATAAGTGCCCAAGTTCATTATGACTATGTATGTCTTAAGAGGAGTACCATTTACAACATGGTAGTTGGGTGCAGCTTTTTTGCTGAATGCTAATGTGCTGCACTTTACTAAGCTCAAGCCCATTTTACTACATCTAGGTATTTGCATATTCCAACCCTTGCTGGAGATGTTTAGTGGCTGTGTATGAGTAGTTAGTTGCATCAAAGCTGCATTCATCAGCAAACGTGGTCATCCACACTTCTGAAGTATTGGCTTGGACGTCTACAAAATAAATGCTGTAAAGCGGGGGGGGGGGGGGGTCTAGTATTGAACCATGTGAATCACCCAGTTATAATCTTCCATTCAGGGAGAGTTCCAGCAACTTTCACAGTCTTGGATCTGTTGGAATGCAAATTTGCAAACCAGTGGATGACACAGGTATTTATGTTAGTTATGTTATATCTAATTTTTCAGTAATACCAGCATGGGAGATAGTGTCAAATGTTTGGCCAGGTTAAGATAAGCAGCATGCACTCAGAGTGACCACTTTCCCTAACATCTGTAATCTTTTCATACAAGCTTTCAAGGTTCAGGAGACATGAGCTGCCCTTCACAAAACTGAACTGATTGAGGTGTAAATCAGTTAAAATGCCAAATTCCACATCAAGGAATTCTGTTATGACACATTCCATGGCTTTGTATATAAGGCTGGTGAGTCTGATGGGTATGTAATTACCTAGGTCTGTAGAGAGGTCACCTTGGTTGAAAGGAGTCATGCTGGCTGTTCTCCAGGCATCAGGCACAAACCTTGAGGATAGGCTGAGGATGAACAGATTGAGTTGTGGCTCAGATACTAGAGCCACGTATGTATGTCTGATCCTGTGAAAGTATTATTTTTAATCTCTGACTGGGCTTTTAAGACTTTTTCCAAAGTTATTTTATGGTAAACTAAATTTTCAGCAGTAGTGGGTGGAATATTGTGGTTAGTTGGGCTTACATTAGCACAAAATTTCTCTATTAATATATCTGTTATACCCCTTGGATCAGAATGTGTGATACTGATAAGCGCATTGCATTTTTGGACATTATTCTTTGATTTCTTGACATAACTGGAGAAAGTCTTTGCAGTTTCCTTTGGCAACTGTAGAGACTTTAAACATGTACTCAAATTTACCTAGTCTAATAGTGCTCTTATGTTCCTTGCTGGCACATGTCAGTGTGGTATTGACGTGTGTGTATGGGGGGGGGGGTTCTTACAACATTCAATTATTGTCAATCTTTTATAGAGTTTATTAATATGATAGTACCACCAAGGAGGTCTATTCCTGTTTGGAGAATGGGCAAACTGGACATCAATACTCTGATTGGAGAACGAATGTCCCCAGCAGGGTATTAATGTAAAGCCCAGTGACATATGAATCCGCCACTTCACGGCAGCATATCAAGCTGCCATGGAGCTCGGACTGCAAAGAAAACTAAAGGCTGCCATTATTTTACATTTGCTAAGCAGTGTTTCTGCTGTTTAATGAGCATAAAATGTAAAATGTGTTCTTCTTTCATGGACGATGTTATTGGCAGTCACAAGGCATGTCAACGGGGGCATCTTTTGCACCCATTTATGCAGATTTGTTTATGGCCTACCTAGAAACTGAACTGATCTATAACCTTGATCATAACATCTATTTGGGTGAAATAGACATTAGGAGACGATACCTAGATGATTGTTGGTTGGTATGGAAGGAGGATGTGGCTTATCTCTTGGAGTTTGTGGAATATCTGAATCAAAACAAATGGGGAATTGAGTTCAAGGTCAATTTTGATTTGGAGCAAATTACCTTTCTGGATGTAACTATCACCAGAAATGAAGACAATACCTGGAACACACAAATATATAGAAAATATCCCCAGTGTAATTCTTTACTTCATGCCAGTAGCCTTCATCCCCCACACGTGATACATATCATCCCTAAATCTCAATTTTTGGGAATCAAACGCATTTGTTCTGATAATAATACCTTCCATAAATACAAGTCTGATGTAGCCAGTCGTTTCCGAAATAGGGGGTATAAAGTGGGCAATATTACTATGGCCAGTAATTGGGTATCTACACAAGCCAGGGAAGATCTCCTTCAATATAAGAACAAAGCCAAAACACCAGGGGATCAGGATGTTTTGAGAATGGTCACTACATATGGACGTAATACTATATCCTTTATGAATATTATTCAAACCACTTGAACATTTTGTTGTTGGATCCGAAAACAGCCTCCAAGGTGGGGCAGAGATGCTTTTTCTCATTTAGACATGGAAAAAAATCTAGGCTCACTTTTGAGCCATTATAAGCACTCCTCTTAGGCCCCAGTTGAGCCCACACAATATATGTTATTGAGTGACAAATTATGTGGTATGTACCCATGTGGTCATTGTACACATTGCTCAAGAGTTTTCAAAATTAAGGAGTTCACTAGTCCCAACACTGACAAAGTTTTTGACATAAAGTTTTTGGCCAATTGTGGTTTGGATTGGGTGGTGTATTTGGCCTCTTGTCCCTGCTCAGCTTTTTATATGAGTCAGACATCCAGACCATTATGTATCAGTTTTTCTGAACACGAGTGACATAAAGAATCACAAATTTTCTCGTGCACTTTATAAACACACACTGAAGCACCCCTCTGCCTCCTTTTATTTCACGGTCATTGACAAAATTAATGGGGACCGGTCCCTCAAATGTGGTTGGCACACAATTCTTAATAACAAAGAAAGAAAATGGATAATCAAATTGGGTGGTCTTTTCAGCCCTGGTTTGAATGAACATCTTTAAATATGTTTATAATGGAAATCCAATAAATATACAATAATTTGATTGCTATGTCTTTAAGATGCTATACATATTGCTGCTCTGATGTGCTTTCTTTTTTCATTACTCTGGTTTGTGCACTGAAGAAGGCTAACACAGTCGAAACCAGTTTGCTTCTTTTTTCCAGAGCACTTTTGTACTTTACTGGGGGTGTTTGACACCCTCAGCTGTTTTGGATATGTTTATGTAATAAATTAATTTTATTTGGTGACCCTCTATTTGGTGCTGGCCCTATTTCCTAGACTTGTCTGTTTTTTTTGGTCTTGGCACTTGCCGTACCTGTGAGGAGTTTGGACTGAGTGATAGTACCACCAAGGAGGTTTATTCTTGTTTAGAGAATGGGCAAACTGGACATCAATACTCTGATTGGAGAACGAGTGTTCTCCAGCAGGATATTAATGTACAAGTAAAGCCCACTGACAAATGAGTCCGCCACTTCATGGCATCATATCAAGCTGCCGTGGAGCTCGGACTGCAAAAAAAAACTAATGCCTGCCATTATTTTACATCCGCTAAGCAGTGTTTCTGCTGTTTAATTAGCATAAAATGTAAAACAAAAAAAAAGTGTGTGTGTGTGTGTGTGTGTGTGTGTGTGTGTGTGTGTGTGTGTGTGTGTGTGTGTGTGTGTGTGTGTGTGTGTGTGTGTGTGTGTGTGTGTGTGTGTGTGTGTGTATGTGTGTGTGAGAGAGAGACTGAGAGAGTGAGAGAGAACGCAAGAGTGATCTTGTGTGACTGAATGTGTGTATGAAAGCAGAGGAGACTATGTGTGTGAGAGAGAGTGAGAGCGATCCTGTGTGAGTGACTGCATGTATGAAAGCAGCAGACACTCTGTGAGAGATTGAGAAAGAGGGTGAGACTGATCTTGTGTGAGTGAATATGTGTATGAAAGTAGAGGAGACTGTATGTATGTGTGTGTGTGTGTGTGTGTGTGTGTGTGTGTGTGTGTGTGTGTGTGTGTGTGTGTGTGTGTGTGTGTGTGTGTGTGTGAAAGCAGAAGAGACTGTGTATGTGTGTATGGGAGAGAGAATGGGCTCTGTAAAATTGTTGTGTTTTACTTGCTTATTATTTTTTTAACCACTATATTATTTTTTATATATGTTTGATGTAAAATGCTTCCTCCAACACAGTTAACATATACTTCAGCAAGTTTGAAACATTAGGCAGAGGAACTATTTTACATTAAAAATATATAAAAAATAATATAGTACTTAAAAAATAAATAAAACGCAATCATTTTACAAAGAGCCCATTCTCTAAGCACAATATTGGCCTCCAGGGTGTGTGTTAATGTGTAATTAATGCCCTTCCAGGAGTGTAGAGGCCCTTGCCTGCAGCACTGGGCCTCATAACACCCCTGGGTGGGTGTTAATTACACATTAACACACACTCTGTCAGGCATTATTGCTTGCAGTTACCATTATACATAGGGCAGATAGGTATTTACTTTTCAATGCAATTATTTAGGTACTGGTAAAATTCAGACCTGAATGTGGTAGCCCCTCTCTTTTAGTCCATTTGTGGTAGATTGTTGGGCATTTTGCCTAGGTGTTCTAGAAGCTGAAGTAGGTTTGCCCTCGAGAAGTCCTTAAAGGTGGTCTTATTTCATTGTGGGGTTGTGCCACTAGGTCTGATAGAGAAGGTGACTGATTTGTGGGCAGATTTATGCAGGGATGGGGAAATGTGGGATGGGGTAATAAATTATTAAATATGGTAAATAATGGACCCTTCAACTCAATTCAGAATGGAATTGCCTAGAACTTATGTAGCATTATATCAGTTTCCAGTTGCTGTTTCATTCCCAGTATTTATTTTTATTTAACATTTGACTGGGAAAGTCTAACTAGGATAGAGCCTATTTTCAGCAGAGGCCCAGGGAGAAATGGTCCAGACACATGCCTTTGGAATGTGGGAGGAAACCAACATGAACTCAGGGTGGACATGCAGACTCTGCACAGAAGGTATCCCTGCCAAGAATTGACCCAGCGAACCTCTTGCTGTAAGGTAACAACTTTAACTGCTGCACCGTTAATGAAAGATGCTGCCTAACTGGTTCACACATTGATTTGACTGTGTACCAGTGATAAAACTGATAAAATCCTATTACTAATATTTTTCTTTGTCTCAAGAAATATCCATCCAGTTTTTGACCTCAGCATTCTGAGTTTTTTAGTAACATGATAAATATTCTGTGTACTGTTCATCCTTGTCAACATATACTTGCTTTCTTCTGTGAATAGGTTTCACATATTTGAACAATCCTTTATGCCATTTGGCAGATATAATTTATCAATCACAACTAGCTGTTACGGAAGCCTTCTAAAGCTATAATATTTCAAACACTAGAAGTACCTGCTTGGTTTTGACTATTTTTATATGCATTGGAAGCAAACAAATGCATATCAGTGTTTAAGGACAGTGCAGTGGTGCATCAGTTGCATTGTTGCCTCACAGCATGAGGTTCTTTGGTTTGATTCTTGGCTGGGAAGCCTTCTGTGTCGAGTCTGCATGTCCTCCCTGCATTCATGTGGGTTTCCTCCCACATTACAAAGACATGCATCTAGAGTGTTTCTCCCTGAGCCTTCACTGAAAATTAGCTTTGTTCCAAGTTAGACTTTCCTGGTAAATAAATAAATAAATAATGAGGCACATTCTGTTTTATACAGGGGGAATATTGAATTTGCATCAGTATGGAAACTTTTTTACATAGAAAAGTGAGCTTTCTTGAGCAGCAACTATCTTAAAAATGGCTTTATATAGAAGTAAAGTCCAATATTTTCATGATTTGTATTAGCGTATATAGTAGTAATTCTATTTGCAAAGCCCCAGATGAGACTTTTGCAGTTAATTGTCACAATAGTCAGTACCAGTGGTACATCTAGTACAATAATTCCTTTTGTTCTTGGGATAACAGACTTCTGTGTGTTTGTTCTCACACAACATGATTAGATTAATTTTACATAACTGACACTGATTGAGACATTAAATCAAGGCCCCATCTCTGTATCTGATAGCAGGTGGATGTAAAAGATCCCAAAGCACTTATCAAAAAGAGTGAGGATGCTTTGTATTTTTCATTTATATTATATTACACTTCATTTCATTGGGAGATCTACATCTGTTCATATGTAGGTTCCCACAGAAAGACTGTACGTGAGGCAATCTCCCTGACATGTCGTCTCCTGGAATGTGTTTGCTTTGTTGTGATATTGAGTTAGTGTGAGCCATGTTTCCCGCTTTAAGGGTGTTTTCTCTGTTCCCTGACGTTTGTGTGACCATGAAATTCAGATATAGTAGTACTGGGGTGGGGCTAATCCATCAAATGGGGTACATAGTGGCTTGCCCCTCTAAAACATTTTTTGGTGTTTTCCTAAAGTGCACCGTGTAGGTGTGTTTAGATAACATGTATCAGGTGGTATATCTTTGTTAAGTCTGACTTTGGGGACTCATGTTCAGGTGGTATATCTGTGTTAAGTTTGACTTTGGGGACTCATGCATCAGGTGGTATATTTGTGTTAAGTCTCATTTTGGGGACTCATGTATCAGGTGGTATATTTGTGTTAAGTCTGACTTTGGGGACTCATATCAGGGGGTATATCTGTGTTAAGTCTGACTTTGGGGACTTGTATCAGGTGGTATATCTGTGTTAAGCCTGACTTTGGGACTCATGTATCAGGTGGTTATATCTGTGTTAAGTCTGACTTTGGGACTCATGTATCAGGTGGTTATATCTGTGTTAAGTCTGACTTTGGGGACTCATGTATCAGGTGGTTATATCTATGTTAAATCTGACTTTGGGGACTCATGTATCAGGTGGTTATATCTGTGTTAAGTCTGTCTTTGGGGACTCATATCAAGTGGCGTACCTGTGTTAAGTCTGACTTTGGGGACTCATGTATCAGGTGGTATATCTGTGTTAAGTCTGATTTTGGGCACTCATGTATCAGGTGGTATATTTGTGTTAAGTCTGACTTTGGGGGCTCATATCAGTTGGCATACCTGTGTTAAGTCTGACTTTGGGGACTCATGTATCAGGTGGTATATCTGTGTTGTCTGACTTTGGGGACTCACAGTTCATCCCATTCACTTTATACACTTTTCCATACACACTTTTTCATATTCACTTATCATCTTATTTAACATAACTTTTTCAGAAAGCCTCCCTATCCTTTTTTGACATAACCATTTTAAGTTATTTTCAATATAATTTCACCATCCCAGATCTCTAGAGATGCCTCAAACTTATACCTGCTGTTTCAACAGCAGTCTTACCTTCTTATTTCCCGTATAATATCATACTCCTATTATTTTCAAAATATTCATGTTAAATGCCTGTCTAAACTGTTGACAAAAGCTTTCCAACTGCTTGCATTTTAATAAAGCATGTTCAAGTGTTTGGTTTACTTTACATCTAATACATAAACTTTCCTCTTGTCGCTTGTATATAATTTTATTCAGAAATAACCTCATAACAATCTTCACTTTCATATATTGCTTCAAACTTGGTCTATCTCTGATAAATGTTCCTTCCTATTCACTTAAATCTTTCAGTGGTTCAGTTTAATAACGATGTTACATGCATCATTATTGTTTCATACCATTATTTCCGTTCTCTAACAGCAGAAAGCCTATTTCCTTAATTTAACCTTACTAAAATATTCGCTAATTCCAATACTATACTTTTCCAGAGAGCTTCATGCTTGTATATAATACACCACTTATTACTTTTTCTCATATTTTATCTTTTCAGCTCCCACAAAAGTGGTCAGATAACAAATACACAACTGGATTTATCAGAGCTAATCCATTTTTGGTTTTGCCATAATGCAGAATCACACATTTGATCAGATTTAATCTTGATTCCCATTATGATTCTGAATATTATTCTAACAATACCTTTTTTCTGTTTTAACACCTTTATTGAATTATCACTTGTGACACAGACAAACTTGCATTTATATAAAAGTAATCAAGTCATATTAACAAGTTCTCATTTACAAACACTGTACATCACATATATTGTTCTATGCCATATAATCATAGAAAATTCATATAAACTTTTCATTCACTGCCTTGTCTTAAACCTCATTCCTCCTCCAAAACATTTTCTGCATATATTATTCCCACAATTTCCATTTTTTCTATGTGTTTTACTCATACCCTTTTCTAGATATCAGACCATGTTCTTTTATCTCAGTTACAATATTCAATAGATTAGTAGGTTCATAGAGGCTTCAGGCATACTTGGTTTACACTTTGATTTGCATTTTCTAGTAATTGCTTTTTCAGGAGCCACCAGAATTCACCTTAACTTATTCACTACAATGGAACTCAGGAAGTTTGCACTGGAACTTCCAAAGGACATAGCCTAAGCCTTTTGAAAGAATCAAATTATGTCCTCACACTATAAACAATTGTTCATATCTCTGGAACCATAGGGGTTATGAAAGAAGTATAAATGGCAAACTCTTTAGCACAAATTATTTTTGTAGTGGTGGTATTCTTTAGGTTTTAGATCTTAAACTTGAATTTTATAAGTCACAGTAAACACAGTAACTATTACGTTTGTAATATTTTGTAAACAACTTACAATATCTCAGCAACCACTCAAGTTACACACATACTCTCAGCAACATTGTATTCATCTAGCTAAGAGCTTTCATACGAGGCTAAGGAGTTCTTTCTGTATTACTTGGCTTTTGAGATATTTTGAAAAATGTGAAAACTATATCTATATCAATTATTATCATAAAAACAGCAGTTAATATCTCTTTACCTGCACTAAACAGAGGTCAAATATTAATGCAGTTGAGTTTGCCATTGTGTAAGCTTCAAGATGAAATCTTTTAAAACCTTGTACATTGTATGGTTTTGCAATTATTGATGCAAATACGAACAACCAATATTTGATGCCTAGAGGTATCAGTAGAAGGTAACTGGATGCATCTGGAGGTGTCACTCAGATGTAATGAGCTAACAAGTCCTTAGTATATCTATGTAATTCAAATCCCAACAAAAAAATAATTTTCATAATTACACTCATTTGCTTGCCCAGTATTCCTGACAGAGTACTCTGTAGGGATTTTTAAAGTCTGCCAACTCACTGTACTCTGAGAACATATGCTCCCAGGTACCTCTTTCCTCCTCATTACACCTCCAATGTTTGCCATCTACCTGAGGAAAATTATTTGTAGTCTGCTTGGGGTTTAAAAGTGTCTATATAAACACTTCCAGACAAAAATTCTAAATCTTCTAAATTTTGATGCATATTTAGGAGTCCTATGCATGTCCTCCCATTGTTTCTTTGTGAATTGCTTATCTAATCTATCTTCCCAATCATTTCTGATCTCTTCTGATTGATACGTATCACGCAATATTTTATATATCCTACCAATTATCCATTTTTTAACAGCAGCTTCTGTACTAGATTCAATTAAAACTCAACAGGTGCAGATCTTTCATTTAAGATTCCCCTATCTCTTTCTCTATATTCTGATATCAATCCCTGATAGGGAAGACAATCTCTAGCCTGCAACTGAAATATCTTCTTGACCTCTTCGCATACCATTACCATACCCTTTCTAATTATTTGTAATTATTTGTTCCCCATACCTTGGTTACTTTGCCAGCTTCCTGCAGTAAATTCCGCCCCCTTGCCTATTCTCTGTACCACTAATTGTAGTAATCCCTATCAGCAGAGTCTCCTTTCTCCATTCCCATGTTGGCTTAGTTCTTAGAATACTTTTTCTGCTTTATGAATACAATATTCTTTATGATTGTTGTTTTTCTCCTTAAGGATTTGTGATTCTTTCCATATTTCTTGAATTTCTCCCTGATTCATCATCTCGTGCCACACTGAATTGTAGCTTTCTGCTTGTGTTATATATAAGAGCCTTAACTGTGTAACTGTAAAATATCACTTCAAATCAGGTAATTCCAAACCTCCATGTTCTCTTGGGTGGATCAACTTAACCCATTTGACTCCTCTCTTCCCTCCCAGATAAAAACCTTCAACTCTTTATTAATTACTATCCACAGCTTCTGTAGCTGAAAAAAATATGCCTGGCCTGTGTATAAAACTAAACAGACTAACTTACATCTTGCTATTCATATCCATAGGCAAGAGCTTCCAGTTTCTCAGTTTTTCATTATCTTTTGTTTAGCCTACATATCCTTAGCTGCCATAACAGAATCCTTTTTAATCCATATTCCTAGATACTTAATTTTATCATGTACCGATAAATATGGATATTACTGAAGCAATGTGTGAGTACATGGTTTAGAGCTATATCATTTGTTTTATCTTCATTAGTTTTTATATCTTAAAAAACTTAGAACTGTCTCAAAATCTTCCACAACACTGAGATGTCTTTTTCTGGTTCCATTGGGTACAAACTGGTATCATCTGCAAATACATTTTTCTTGAACACCATACCAATTATATCCCTGAATTTCTGAGTACCTTATTTTCTTTGCCAATGGTTCTTAATATAATGCAAATAAAGTGGAGAGAGGACACCCCTGCCTGGTTCCTCTTTTTAGACACAACTTACATATCAGAGAGGAACCCTCCCACTTTGATTTTTTCCTCCAGTCCTCATATATCCTTGTAATTAACCTTATTGTTGTATTAGGAAATGCAAACACTAACATTACTTTACTCATAAAATCCCAACTAAGTCTATTGAATGCTTTTTCTGCATCAACACCTACCAACAGCAGTGGTATTTTCTTAAAATCTTCTTCACTCTTGATCATTGATCTATTAATATTGTCAAATGTTTGTCTCCCTTCCATAAAACCATATTGATCCAGATCTATCAATCTAGGCATCATCTTTCCCATTCTTTTACACATTATAGATATAAACACTTTATAATCATAGTGTAAAATTGAAATGGGCCTATTTGAAGCTAAACCTGATGGGCTTTATTGTCTTTAGGTATTACAGCCACCAAAGTTTTTTTCCTGGATGTTTTTGCCTCCCCACCTTTTAAAATACTGTTAAAAAAAACTTCCAGATCTTTATCACTTTCTTCCTGCCTAGCTTCCAAACTTCCACTGGAAAACCATCTATTCCTGGAGACTTTCCTGTACATTGGCAAAACATAACCATTTTTATCTCATTTCCACCTATCTTAACTATTAATTGTTGATCCTCATCTGACACTAACCTTGGCATGTTTGCTTCTTCCCTAGATATTTCCATTTGTGCTTCTTTCATAGATATTTCCATTTGTGCTTTTACTTGATTTCCCCACTTCTGTGCCTTATACAAATTTTCATAATTTTTTTGAAATATCTCTTATACCTCTACAGGATCTCTGGTTATTTGTCTTGTTATAGGCTCCCTAAGTTTAGGAACACCCTTTTTATAGACTCTCTAAGTTTAGGAACACCCTTTTCTACTCTGTGTTGCCTAAGTCATTTTGCCAAAAGTTTTTGTGCTCTGGAGTTATTATAAAAGAACAGTTGCTTAACGGCAATCTTTATAAATGCACGCATATTATTCAAGTACTCTCTTATTTTCTGTTTAGCATTTTGCAATTACCTTTTTTGTTCTGTGAGATTATTTTGTAATACTTTAGATCTGGAAGGTTTTGTTTGTCAGCTCCTCTAAATAATTATTGTTACTTCTTAACTAGATCTCTTTTTCTTTTATTTGCACCCTATTTTTAAACTCCACTCATGTTATCCCACTCACTAACTGTAACTTATGGAGTATATTCTATTTTCCCTAATAACTCCCATATAATTTCCACTGTCCATCCCTTAACTTCCTCTCTTTTTTATTTTTATTTGTATAAGTGAGAATAGTAAGACTTTTATGTGTATGTGTTGCTTAAGACTTTTGTTTATTATATTTTTCACATAATGAGAGGTTTTATGTAGGGTGTTTAATTAGGTAATCAATTAGCCATGTGGCTGTGTAAGCCTATAAAAGCTGAAAGTTTTAATTGAAATGTATTTTGATGAAGTCGTTAGTACCAGGACAAAAGTGCTAAATGCAAAAATAAAGTGGAGTATTCAGCTTCTCAAACTTCTTCTTTTTTTGTTTTATACTTCTACAGCAAATAATGAAGATTATGTCAGCCACCCAATCAGCAATGCTTAGTTCTTCTCAAAGAAATTATGACCAGGCAGGTTCACCGAGTTTTCCATCAAGCCTTGCTGAGATTTCTTTTTATCCTGATGTGGGTAACGGTTTTCCAATAAGTACCCAGATAACTGGAGATAATAATTTTAACTATGATAGTTGGCTTTTGGCTCCACATTTTTCATTTAATTTGGCTGCTAATGTTTCTCATAAAAACTGAAATACAAAGTTTACAGGCTTTGAATATAAATTAAACAAACTGAGGAACCTCCAGCTAGGCAATTCTTACTTTATGGAATGTTTATGTATAAGCAGAGTTCCTAAAAGTCTTAAATTCTGGAAATGCCCTGTTGTTTAATGGAAAATTCTACTTTACACAAAGAGTTACTAAAATTGTTTGATGCCACTGGGTTAAAACATATTGAACTTCTGATGAAACACAATGAAAGGAAATGTGTTAAATGTAGAACTTCAAGCACTTAATAATGTGATTTGTTCAGACCTAGCTTTTAATACTGTTAAAGCTGAATATAATAGTATATTTCCTAAGGTGGATAATATGATTAAACAGGCTACAGAATGGAAGTGCAAAAAACTGTATAGGGACAAGTGTGACTATGAAAACAACCCCCCTGGTCTAACAATATGCCCAATAGGGACAATGAAGTCAATTGCTGGACAATCTAGAGGAACTTAACTCTAGTTGAAGTCGAGCTGAGGGTTATCCTATGGATGATTGTGTTTAGAAGAACCACAACTGAGAAGATCAGACAGGATTTCCAGGAAGGCAGGTTCATCCTCAAATTTGAAAAAGAACAACATCCCCATTTCTCAACAATGGAAGGGGAGGAGACTTTAGAAGTTATTAATAGTGACTCTTATCAGTTCTATTGTCCACCATTTAGATGGTCAATTTAATAACTTGGTTAACAATGATTTTAAAATATTTAATTTGTCTGATCATACTTTAACTGATGGTGCTATCTCTGTTCTTAAAGAGGTTTTCAGTTCATTATTAATTTGAGTGGACATAGCAAGGATTTTAATTCAATTAAAAGCATATACTAGACAGTTAAAGTTAATGTTATTTTTTTTCTAATATGTAGCATAGCACTCAAAGTTTTAGAGTGAAAGGAAAATTAAATATTTACCCCCTGCAAACCCCCTTGTCTCAGTTTTTGAATGTGTGAAAACAAATTTAGGCATTTGATTAAAGTCAGGGGAGGTTTATCGACAATTTGTCTAAGGGTGAAAGACAATTCTTAGACTTTAAGTAGATAGAAGTTTAAGAATAATGAAACCAGACAAGGGTGGTGGAGTGGTCATCATGAATAATTTTGATTATTCCCTAAAGATGTTTGGTTAGCTTTCAGATGAATCAACTTACAAGAGGGTATCCAGGAATGAGATCAGTATTGACTACAATAAGATAGTTATGATATCAAGGGACCTAACGCTTCAAGGGCTATTGATTGTGACTCCTTAGATTATTTGATGGTATCCAAACCCTTGGTTCTTGTCTTGTTTGGGTTACTCAAAAGACACAAGAATCAAATGAATCCCCCATTTAAACCTATAGTTGACAGGAAGCGATTGAAGACAGAGCCTTTAGGGAAATATATGGACAGCATGTGTAAGAAATGTTTTGAAAACCATTGTTATATTTTAATAGACTCTTGGCACCTTTTAGAAAATATGACAGCAGTTAAGTATTTGGAGTCCCTGCTATTTGTCACCATTGATGTAGTTAATTTATGTAATCCCTCATTCTGAAGGACAGTATTTGTTTATAGACTTTTTGACTCAGCAAAAGATTTTATCAAGCAACATGATTTCTGTTAGGGAAACTCTACTTGAAATTGTCCTTTACTAATAATTATTTATACTTTGAGGCAGAGTATTTCCATCAAATGTCAGGTGTGGTGAAGGGAGCAGCTTATGCCCCCATTTATGCCAGTGGAGTTCTGGCAGATTGTGAACACTGTTATGTTTTTAATTCTGAGTTCCATCCTTTGATACACATGAACTTTGGATTCCTGGCTGATGTTTTAATCTTTGGAAAGGCACTGTTGAAGAGTTAAAATTATTTGTTGAACATTTCGAGAAGACCACTAGTTTTTTAAAGATTTACATTTCATTCTGATGAAATTAATTATTGGATGTGATTCTGGCAAAAGACAGATGTTTTAATAGATTCACATCCACTATTTACAGAAAAAAGACTTTTTCTAGCTGCTATCTACACTTAGACAATTGCCATCCCTTCCACCAAAAGAAGGGAATTGTCAAAGGACAAGTTGTACTCTTGTCTAGGTTAATAAGTGAGAATGAAAATTTTAAGAGAGGGAGATTCAACACTTATAGAATATGAGACAGAAGTTATCCGGTCAATTTACTTAAGTGATTAATGGTAGGGCGACTAGGTTTGTCCCCTTATTGCGTGATCCTGTTTCTGATTCTATAATTGACAATGTAGTTATTAAAACTGGAGATGCACAACAAACTGTCAAGATGCTATCATTTGTTATTCCTTATAGTTAGGAAATAGCAAAATATGCTTGTGCATTTAGACAACTTTGGTATGAAGTATTTCCAAGTGATATGGTGGATATAATGGGCTAACAACCTATGGCTGTTTACAACAGGGGCTCCAATATTAAAAATTTATAAGAAAGAAGTTCTAATAGAGTGAATATTAGCTGTGTGCACCATATGACTAGATGTGGAAGATGTAATTTTTGTAGGTTTGTATATCACGGCCCATATATGGTAGCAGAGAACTTTCCTTGCACCTTAGCTTGTGCAAGCAAATGTGACTGTTATTCAACCCAGGTGGTTTATGTGGCCACCTGTGACAATTGTTCAGCATTTTATGTAGGAAAGCCAAAACATAAATTAAAGGATCATATGAGGGATCACCTCTACCATATTAAAAAAAAAACAGTCCTACAAATGCCTTGTATAAACATTCTATTGAGTGTTTGAATTTCAAAAAAATTCTATTTTTTTGCTGTAGATCATGTTTTCAGATCTGTAAGATGGGATGATGATAATAAATTAGAAATGACGGAACTGATTTGGCAACTGTGATTAAATGCATGACCCCCCCCCAGGCTCAGTGATACAGTATCTATTGTTAGTAGGTTAAAGGACAGGGTGAATGTGTTAACCAAATAGTGGCCAGTTTTATTAGCACAGATTTTTTACAAACCTCTGTCATATAATTTTTTACATTGGCAACAGGTTGCATTTAGTTGTTTCAGTTTAACTAAGAGCTTCTAAGTTTATATTAACATTTATTACAGTTTGTTTTATAAATTATTTTTATTTGCCTTAATGATAAAATAATTTTAGATAGGTCTGAATTGTTTTACAGTTATATTATTACTGTGCCTTTAAGGATCTACATTTTACTATGCATTAGTTCCTTGAAGTCCCATTTGTAACAGATGAAAGCGCTCAGTTTTATTTTATTATTTTGTGGTGTTTTTGAATAAAGTACGCATTTTAAGAGAGGAGCCATTTGGTTTATTTCACATCTAGACACAACAGCAGTTTTATTTTGGCACTTGTATTTTAATTTAACTTAAAGAAGCATAGTTACCACAGAGTGGTTTTCATTCTTAGCATTCTAGGTGGAGTTCTTTGGCTGGTTACTGGTTTACAGCTGTTTCTGTTGTTGGTCTTTGATTGCTACATCACACTTAAGTGATTTTGAGTGATCACTGCTGTTTCCTGCTTTTGTGTGCATTTCACTGAATTTTTATTATTTATTTTTGTAAAAAAATGCTCTTCCTCTCACCATTACTGCTGCAAAACAGTGTTGAAATTGCCATCACCAAGGGGTTTCTAGCTAGTTGTTTGAGTGGTTTGTGGTAGCATTGCACTTGTGTATCTTTTCTATTGTGTTTTTACATTAGAAGGCCTGATCTTGTAGGAGGATGTGTCTGCCTAGTCCATCTAAGTTGGGAAATACACAAAAGGACTCAGTGTAGTCATTTTATTTGCCAGAGGGTTCATTAGTTAGTTTTGTGTTTTTTATCTGCTGCTATAAATTTTGCACATTTCCCTGGGTTAGCAGTGCCCTGCACAGTAACAAACACCTAAGAAGATCAGTTCATAAAACTGCACCCTGTAAAGCAGTGGTATAGCAGAAATATCTTGTTTGCCAACAAGCTTATAGCAGCTACTTGGGAGTCAAGTGGCAATAACTATAGACTTAGTTGAATTCAGTATGGTGTAAACATTAAAGGTAGTGGAATTTAATACTGTTTAGCATAATCTGCTGCAATAAAGCTCTACTAATAGCCTTCTAACTCCAATACACCACCACTTCTAGTTCACAAGTCAAAAGACTGGACAGTATGGATATGCAGTTTCCTAACTTCTCTGTAGCCAGCTTGGTTGATATTGACATAGTGAGATAGAGCAACAATTGTCTTATGTTTACTGACAACCAATTAATCCTTAAAGAAGCAGACACAGTATAGAAGAGGTGTAATTACACAATGACACTGGAGGGTAAACTCTTGCATACAAGTACACATCAGGTTGTTGAAACCATGCACACAACACCCACTTCGCACACATAGACTAATGTATGCTGATATCCTTAAAAGCCATCTTCCTAAACAGCAAAAATTGCCTAGAATGCTTGTTGTCAAAGCTATGCCTCAACAACCCCAAAGGCACTCAGAAAAAATGACACCTATCATCACATATACTGTCACTTTCAGGGAGCCCCAAACACTAAGCCCCTAAGGTAAGCAAACAAACTTCCCAGGACTCTCTTCATAGGGGACTCCATTGTAAGATATACTGATGCCCTTCTAACTAGACTTTACAAGGAAAGATAATAGCCAGAATCCACCAAATCACACACGCAAGCAAGTCATTATGTCAGAGGTATCAGTATGATTCCATCACAGTCCATGGAGGTGTAAATGGCCTGAGATGTATCTCCCTGGAATATATGGAGATAGAGACATTATGGAGCTTTCAGACTGTGTGCCTCAGACTGCTATGAGCCTAGTTTTATGCAGCATATTAACATCATTGAAGATGATGCCACATTATGAGTAAAAAGTGATTGACTTCAACCACTGGCTGTCTATCTGCTGTCATTCTAAGTTGCTCCAGTATATTTCAGCTCAGGAGGACATGGTTAACAGATCATATTTCCTTTGTCAAGGATGGTCTGCACCTCTAGACATTTGAATACTGGCTAAAACTTTATCCACTCCCATAGTGCCTTTTTTAGGCAATGCCAAACTGACAAACCTACTGACATAGCAAATTCAACTAAACTGAACCTAGAGGTGTTACTGCTCAATAACAGCAGCCTAAACAAACAAAAAAAAAAAAACACACTCCTGCAAAGCCCTCCTCACACTTGGGAATATAGACATCTGGGCAGTTACCAAGACATGGTTTAAAGCTGTAAAGACTACCCTGGCAGTTCATGGTTTCAGTGCATTTCACACTTTTTGACCAGTAGCTGCACAGACAAGAGCTATAGGTGGAAGTGTAACAAACATACCACTAGGGTGGTCAAACAGGATGATGCATTGGAGTGCCTCTATGTGCAGATCACCATGGACAAAATCCCATACCATATCCTAGCCAGTTACAGGTCACCTTCCATGTCCCAAGAAGCTCACAATGCATACATGGACCTACTGGAGACACTTAGCATCCACCTAACACCCTATTAGTGGGAGATTTTAATTACCCCTCTGTAGAGCGGGGAATCCTACATAGTCAATCCTACATAGCCTCACATCCTCAGGCACAGAAATTATAACATCTACTATTTGTAGCTTAAATAAATTACTTTCCAACTTCTGCAGGTCTTCCTTGAAGTCTTATATTACTATATATATCCAAGCTGATCTGTGCTCAACATCCCATATTTACCTGTTCTTTTTCATTTGCTCCCAATCGGCTCTTTGTTCTTTTTTTTCTCCAAATGCTCATGACATTCTCTCCTGCATATTTCTTATTACTATATATAGTATACTCTATTAATGTTATTTTATTTTTCAGGGTCTAGTTTCCTTTAACATAGAGAATTGCTTAATACTTTTATGTATGTAAGGTTGTGCATAATGTTGTTTATATTCATGTGAAACTGCAGATGTTCTTCATGTTTCACTGTTGCAATCATCACATTTGGGTTATCCTTGGCAGGGCAGCCCTTGGCCGGCCCAAATACCAGATGCTTAGTATTTCTGTGTGGGTTGCTGTCACTTCAGGTCTGACATCAGGTCATCAGTAGTATAAAGTAAGGTAGCTGACGCCATTACAACAGTCTTTCTTGCCATGGATCCCAAAGCAGAAGCAGTTCAGATGAGTGCCGGTCAGCTGCTACCTGGATTTCGTCTACCAGTTTGAAGCTGAAGTCTTCTAAAGCTAAGTACCCCGTTGACAATCCTTTTTTCTTCCACTAACTGATGCAAGAAAAAGTTAAAAATTGTCTCACCTGTGGAAAGCAAATACCACACCGAGACTTTCATTCTTACTGCGTCACTTGTTTAGGCCTAGACCACGATGTCCCCCATTGTCACTTCTGTGCTTTGTTCAATGCTAGAACTGTCCATCATTGGGCCCTTATCGTAGCTAGATATTTTCACTTATAGTCCTCAAATATAGCTTTGGTAAGCCATCCGACAGGAGATCTTCCAAAACAATGTAAAGATAAAGACAGAGACAGACCGCACAGGTCCAACCCTACCAACGATGCTTCCATTAAGCTAGTCATCAGTTCTCCGGTCCTCAGTGAAACGCTTTCACAGCCCCTGATGCCCACCTCTGTGGATTCACAGGCCACTACCGCGGCCTTTTCGGAGTCCGGAATGCCGCAAAACTCTTCTTTGACTAAGGATCCTGTGGTTGTCTCTACCTTGGATGGGTCCGGAGCCGCTGAGCAGGCACAGACTTCCGAGAAAGTCCTTCGCACTACTGATTCTCGACACAAACCAATGTCTTCTTTCGAGACTACTGTTCTTTCGAAAACGACTTAGTTTCTTAGGTCCAGGGTATGAACCACACCCAAGAAACCAACAACCCAATCTCAGGCACCTGCTTCCTTGCCTCAGCCTCAAATGCTTAAAATGGCAGAAGACCTTATCATGCTGATCAAGGGAAGCAAAGCTACCCTCTCCAAAAGCAAAAGAGATCTTTCCCCTGTAGTTTTTTCTGAACAAGAGTCAGATGAGTGATGCATCTGAATATGAAGATATGCAACCCCTCTCTACTTATGAGGATTCTGATGCAGAGGATTCCATCCCTTCCACCTCTCCCCCAGAGAATTTTTCCTTTGAGGAAACCCTTCATACCTTAAGGGAGCATTTCCAATGGGAGAGTCAGGACTACCCTTAGTCTAAAAAGAGACTCAGGGAATTCTTAGATCTTCCACAGCAGAGACCCATGGCCACCCCCCCCCCCCCCCAGTCCTGGATGTTGTGGAGGATGTTTTCCTGGAATCCAGCTCGACTCCTGACACCCTCCCTCCTGCACCCAGAAAACCAGACAGGTACTATAGAGTCCCTGACACACAAATTTATTTTTAAAAATCCTACTGCTGACCCTGAGGTAATTTCTCAAAGGCCTAAAGGGATTAAAGCAACCTCTGCTAAGAATCCCACCCCCTCAGATAGGGATTCCGAGCATTAGACAAATGTGGTCAAAAAGTATACACCTCAGCTACTCTTGCTATCAGGGCACTAAATTGTCAGTTCCATATGCTAACATTTCAGCAACATACCCTGGAACTCCTCAAACAAAAAATGTCTTCCTTTCCTGCTTGTGCAGAATCTAAAGATTAAGAAGAGTTAATGCATTCTGCAAGTCAAATTAATAAACACACCTTGCACTGGGGTTTTGACACCCTAGAAGCATCTTGCAGGGCAGCAGTCACTGGATCTGTCATTAGAAGGCATGCATGGCTTAAGAAACAGCCCTTGCCAGACCATGTCAAATCTAAATTGGTCGATGCCCCCTTGCACAAAGACAACTTACTTGGCACTAAGGCAGAACAGGTCTTAAAAAAGATGGAAGCAAACAGTTAAGGATTCCTTACAGGTCCAGCAACCCAGGTTCAGCAGGCACTGTCCTACCAAGCACTGGTCCTATCCTGCTCCCACTTAGCCAGTCCAGCCCAGACCCCTGCCCCCCCCAGACAGCAGCCACAGGGAATGCACAGATCTAAGCAGTGGACTACCTCCACTTCAAAACCAAGGAGTTCTAAGCCACCCCTTTATGGTAAGAACTCACAATGACTCACATACCCCACCCTTCCTCTGCCCACTTTCACTTGCCCCTTTCATGAAAGCACCTGGGCCACCATTACCAATGATTGCTGGGTTCTCAACATAGTGTCCCAGGGATACAAATTCTCTTTCCACACCCTTCCTACCCCAAAAGGGTTCCCAGATCTATCTCCAAACCAGTGGGCAGAGGAGCAAAAGCAAGTCCTTTCCCTGCTCTCTATGAGGGCAGTAGAGCATGTTCCTGCAGAACAAAGAGGCCAAGGTTTCTACTCCAGACTTTTTCTGGTAAACGGAAAAGAGGGTACCTGGCACCTCATCCTCGATCTATCCATTCTAAACACCTTCCTGGTGATCCCAAAATTCAAAATGCTCACCCTTCAGCAGCTGCTACCCATGCTCTCCAAGGATGCTTGGCTAGCCACCTTAGATCTAAAAGAAGCCTACCTCCACATTCTTATCAGGGAATCATGCAGGAAATGTCTCTGTTTCAGGGCAGGATCTCAGCACTTTCAGTTCTCTGCACTTCCCTTTGGCTTATTTACTGCTCCCAAAGTTTTCACAAAATGTCTGGCTCTGGCCATTGCCTTTTGCAGACAAAGGAATATCCAGATTTACCCATACTTGGACAACTCCCTAATTCAGGCAGACAGCCAGGAAAAGCTGCTCAAGCACCTGGCCTTTGTAAAGTCCCTACGTACCTCCCTAGGTACACAATCAACAAAAAGAAATCCAAACAGGTGCCCACCCAAAGGATTATATTCCTGGGAGCAAGCCTGGACACAGCATCCCAGATGGTATTCCTTACACCAGAAAAGCAAATTTTTCTGACATCCTACTTCTCTCAACTAGCCACCAGACCCCAGTTATTTGCAAGGAAGATCCTGCAGGCTCTGGGGTTCATGGCATCTTGCATACTACTCATTCCATATGCCAGACTTTATTTGAGGAAGCTTCAATGGTACCTAAAAAGCCTTTGGTGTCAACACTCTCAAGACCTGGAGACTCTTATACCTATAATTCCTTGCCTCAGAAAAGATTTTCTTTAGTGGGCAACAGCATGCTCCCACAACAAAGGACTACCTTTCTCACCACCCCCGATGCCCAGACCCTCACTACAGATGCATCAGACTATGCCTGGGGTGCACACCTGGACAGCAGGTGCATACAGGGCCAATGGAGCCCACAGCAAATCCCGCTGCACATCAACCAAAAAGAGATGATGGCTGTCCAGCATGCCTTGATAACTTTCAAGCCCATTCCCTCCCCAGGGACTCTCCTGATCAAAACAGACAACACCACTATAATGCGGTATATCAACAAGCAGGGAGGGACTCACTCCTACCCTCTATGCAGGTTGGCCATGACCCTTTGGTGCACAGCCTCTGCCATGCAACTACACCTGTTAGCACAATTCCTACCTGGTACTCTCTTGCAGACCAATTAAGTGGAAAACTTTTGGACCCACATGAATGGCAGCTCAACAGAAGAACCTTCACCCTAATAACTTAGAAATGGGACACCCCGAAGGTCGACCTCTTTGCCTCCCACACCAACCACCAGCTCAGCAAATTCTGCACCAGGTAGCATCACTGCGTGGCTTGGAAAGTGGATGCTCTGTCATCCCCCTGGGACACTATCGATCTATGCCTTTCCTCCACTACCTCTCATCCCCAGGGTACTGCTCAAAATAAAGGAGAAAAAGACAAAGACAATTCTTATAGCTCCAGACTGGTCTTGCCAGCACTGGTACCCCTTGCTACGCAGCCTGTCCCCACTGGCACCATCGCATCTTCCTCAGATTCCAAACCTCCTGACCCAGAGGGAAGGGGAATTCATGCATCCCCAATTGCAGACACTCATTTTGGCAGTTTGGCTTATTCCCAAACCCCCGATCAATCTGCCAACGTCAGTAAACAGGTTTGAGATGTTATACATGAGGCCAGATGCCCTAGCACTGGAAAGTCTTATGCCGACAAATGGAAAAGGTTCTGCACCTGGATTCAGGTTAAGGGAGCCAATACGGCACAGCCCTCCTCCCTCTCATCCTGGATTACTTAGCTGACCTGCTACACAGTGGCCTGTCCTTTTCCTCTCTTAAAATTCATGCCTCTGCTATCTCTGCTCATTTTCCCAATGAGCAGCTCCTTTTCTCACACTCCTTGATCAAACAGTTCCTAAGAGGGGCTAGCAACTTGAGGCCACCCAGAAGAGCACCAACCCCAGCCTAGGACTTAATTTTGTGTTGGAAAAGCTCACCCTACCCCCCTTTGAATCAGCTTCTTCTGCAAGCACTCATGGCTGTGGAACCCTTCATCATCTTCCATGCTGACTGGGTATCCCTCAGGACTAACCCATCCTTCATGCCCAAGGTGGTGTCCATTGTGGCTCTCAACAAATCCATTCATTTTCCCACTTTTTTCCCTAATCCCCAGAACAAGGGGGAAAGGATCCTGCACTCTCTAGATGTGCACAGACAGCTCAGATTCTATCTAGACAGGACTAAACCTTTCAGAAAGTCTGATCAATTGCTGGTTAGCTTTGCTACAGGGGCAGAAGGCAAAGCCATCTCCAAACAAACCATTTCCAAATGGATAGCACACTGCATCCATTTCTGTTACAAACAACATGTAAAGCCTCCCCCAAGGGGGTCAGGACTCACTCCACCAGAGCAGCCTCTACCTCTGCAGCTTTCATTAGAGGAATCCCCACCAGGGACATCCTGGAGGCTGCCACCTGGACATCTGTTCACACATTTACCAAACATTACCACCTGCCTCTCTTCTCCAAATCCAGGACAGGGTTTGCCTCTGCAGTCTTACAGGGCATCCTAGCCAACTCCTAGTTTCCTTGACTGCCTCCACCCATTTCCTCAGCTTTGGGAATCAACCCAAATGTGATAACTGCAACAGTGAAACATGAAGAACATAGTACAGTTGTGTACACTTACCATAAATGTTGATGTTCGAGTGTAGTCACTGTTGCAGTCCTGGTTTCCCTCTCTCTATCCCCCTCTTTTTTTTCTTCTCTTTCCTGACAAGGGACATATTGGTATTTACTTTCTACTGGTGGGGTTCTTCCACCAGAACCTGGCTCCTACTTGGGGGATCTTGACAGGTTAGGGCAAGAAAAACTGATGTAATGGCATTGACTGCCTTACTTTATACTACTGATGACCTGACGTCAGTCCTGAAGCCTCAGCAACTGATGCAGAAATACTAAGCCTCTGGTATTCGGGCTGGCCAAGTGCTACCCTGGCTGGGATAAGGCAAATGTGATGGCTGCAACAGTGAATACACCCAAACATCTACATTTATGGTTAGTGTACACAACTGTACTTTTTACCCTCAAACTTATCTTCCGACAATAATCACTATCCACAGAGTATCTTCTAATCCACCTTCCTTAACAGTACTAACCTGAACATTTTCACCAGCTTTCTCACACACATCACTTTGCAAAGCTTTCTTCCCTATCTTGTGCATATCTTAGATCTTTCTCCCACTCAACAGAAAGTGAATGGGGTGTTTCATTTAAATATAACACACATGCAATACTTCAAAATCTAATATTAAAAGAGTAGGGAATTTCTCATTGCCTTGGCTAAATTTTGCCAATTCATTATGAATATCATCTCGGGTCTCCCTTGAAAGTGGACCAGAGGTCTAATGAGGCTAATGTTCAACAAAACATAATTAAATGAATACCTTGGAAGCAAGATTTGGCACAAGTATAGACTGGATGACACACTGAAAATGTATTTGTCACTTTTGATCACCAGAAGTTCCCAGGCTACAAGATGGCTCCACACCACCATGTTAGAGGTACTAATTTCAGGACTTCAGCAAGTCAAACTCTTAGCATAGATACATCTTCTGGGAGGGTTTAGCTTATTTGATATAGTTTCATAGTTAGGCTTTCTGATTCAGCACAGTAACCTCTGAACATTGATGAGTTTGTATTAAATGTGTTTTAGAAATGAATGGTAGTTGAAATGCATTATCAACAGAGAAGTTACTTATTTTGTAGCAGCCTACTAGAAAGAGACTGATTAGTGGCACTGTAATTGATGAATCAGTAATACAAATTTAGGACTCTTTTAACAAGAGTTTGTGGGGTCTAGAAATGGAATATAACTCTGATCTGATTCTCCCAGGTGGAGAATTCCCCATCAGTGTTTAGCGATATGTGAGACACTCTGTAATTATCTTCAGCCAGGTTCAGCTGCATATTTTGTTGCTTTATTGACACGGCTGCATCTGATTTATTTATGTACTTGTTAAATGGGGGGGGGGGGGCACTCCGCCACATGGACCTTTTTCAGACTGGAAGTAGTATGTCTGGTTAAGTGACTTGCTCTGAGTCATATAATAGGCAAAAAGAGGCAGAAGGAATCCTGGACTACAGGAAGCATCTTACTAACAGTTTTTAGCTATAATTCCCTGTGCTAACTGCTATACAGGAGTGCTGATTAAATTTAATTTTCAATGCTGGTGTAAACTATATAGAAATTAATTTTAATGACAAGTAAGCAATTTCTCTGAAGGACATTTAATCATATTGACTGCTCCAGATATTTCATCAAAAGGTCGCATTTCAGCTTGTAAGGTCAAGGAAAAGGAGTATTTCTTCTTACTCCCAAATAGGAGGTGCAGCTGCTCATGAAAAACTCTGTTTTACAGACATTCACCTGACTTAACTGAAATTAGGATTTGTGGTTCTAAGTCCATTTGACAAACCACTTTAGAGAAGTTTCCTAGTTCCAATTTAAGACCCATTTCTAAGGATTGAAATTGATGTCCATTAGCTTTTCAGCAACACTGCTGGAAATACTGGTCACATACTTCTCAGAAGTTTGACTCTCCGGCTGACACGGACATCCTCCAAAAAAGCCTTACTGAGACAGACACCCACCTAGTGTCAAAGTCATGGCCTCAAGCTAAATGCCAAAAAATGCATAGTCATCCCTTTTGGGAAAAACAAAACACCCACGAATTACCACATAGGTGGCAGCCCCCTTAATACAGAAGGGGTAATAAGAGATCTGGGGACCCAGGTAGATAGTAATCTCTCCTTTGACAATCATATTGCCAAAGTAGTTAGGAAATCCTTCTGTGTGGCCCATCTAATTACTAAAGGGCTCACATCTAGAAATAAAGAGGTTACAGTGCCCCTCTACTCGTCACTCATCAGACCCATCATAGAGTACAATGCCCCATTTGGGATGTACCTAACAAGACACTTCCAACAGCTGGAAATGCCCCAAAAGTACCTCACCAAGAGGATTACTGGTCTCAAACATATGCCCTATGCAGACCAACTGAAAAAACTCCGGCTGTACTCAGTGGCATATCGCTTACTCAGCAGTGATCTCTGCCTGACTTACAAAGCCATGTCCAACTCAGAATTGATGGACATGCTCCACCTAAAGAAATCCAAGACACTGCGAGTCACGCGCTCTAGAAAGCTAAACCTCGCCACAACAATAAATAGAACATGCTGGAGGGATAGATTCCTATCACAGAGACTCCCCATGCTTTGGAATAAAATTCGTAACTACATTAGGCAGAGCCCCTCACTAACACTCTTCAAGATAAACCTTGACGAGTGGATGGGTAACAGAAAATACACCCCTGGGATCACTTCATTGGCTATGCTTGACAGAGGCTCAGTTAATTAATCAATGGGACGGCGAAAGCCGACACACTCTGGCTAGGCTTATAAATTCCCTCGGGCAGATAGCCTAGTACCTACCTATGAACCTATACTAGCTGACTTGTATTTTGTTTTTGGGTTTTTTTCTAATTTTCCACACTACTCTGCATCTGCCTTAGGTTTCCTAGTTTCTGGTAATTGTACACCAAAGTCTAAGGTACTAGAATGGAATTTAATTTTAAGTTTTGCTCTGTAAAACATTTAAATGGTCTTTCATCTTAGCTAATCTAAATGTGCATTTTCAGCTCACATGGCATGGTTTTGTTTAAAATGCTTTGCAAAAATAGGGATGTAAGAGGTTCACTCTGCCTATAATCTATTTGCTTGTATATTATCTGCATAGATCATAGCTTGTCCAGTTTTGGAATGCAAACATCTTAACATCATCCATGTTTCATAGGTTCCCTATTATATGATCGAAGATGCATTCTTTCGAATGTGTCTTGATCAAACTTGAAAGCATGAAACAGCATATAAGCAAATTCTTTCCCTGGGAAAGAAATCGCTTGGCTGCCTTCGTTATTTTGACGTTTTCATCATGGTAGTACGATCTCAGAGTTGGTATATTTAAGTAGGTGGGTGTGGGGGGCACACCCCTTATGTAATGTTTTAAATTTTTTTTTTCCCTTTTTTGGAACAGCGATTTTTTTTTCCCTGGGAAAACAATCGCTGTTCTAAGTGTTCAGGATTGTAAGCTTTCACTTACATGGGGTTGATAAATCAGCGTTCGCTTTTTTAAGCATTCACTGATTTAATATAGACCTGTTTCATACCAGTAGGGTTGCAGAACAGGAAATACAAGTCTGCACTACAGAAAATCATGCCTTAAGACTGGCTCTATCAATTGATCATTCTCACTGGATTGTGTATTCTGTTGTAGCTGCAAATGAGTACCATATGTTAAAAGTAGTAGCCAGAAACTACCAGAGCACACTTGAAAATAAGATGGCTTGTCAGCCTAGTACCTTTTTTTTTTTTTAATTAGTCAGAATTTATCAGGACATTTTAGAAAATTACATGGCTTGTCTACCTCAGCATGTTTTATTTAGACACAAAATAGTGGGGTTTTTTTGTAATTGTTAAAGACTTCCTCCTTGAAAAGCATCCTGAACAAGTATGGAGATTCCAAGCTTTTATCACTGAAAGTTTGTCTTGATTTTGAGCAGAAGAATACAGGGTTGTTAAGCTGCTTGTTTAGTTCACAAAACCTAAATGGCTTGTTTGCATCTTACTTAAATAATTATTTATTTATTTGGCATTTGTTTACTGGGGAAAGTCCGAATAGGTCATGAGGTAACCATTTTCAGTAGACGCCTGGGGAGAAAAACTCCAGATACATATGGTTAACAGAATGAAAAACTTCATAACATGCAAGCAGTAATATGAAAACAACACATTAGTTTGTCAGAATGAGAACTTAACAGACATAATAAGGTCATAACATTCAAGCACAAATTTTGAAAAAACTTCTCATTAGTTTGTTAGAATAAAAACTCAACAGACATAATAAAATCATAGTGTTCATGCATAAATTATATGAAAAGCTTGATAATAGGAAGATGCATAATTTACATAATAGATGATTATCATAAATATTAATATTCTATAGATCTTTAAATATAAGTAGTGGATTATATTAGCAAAGGCGTAGGATAGTACGAGTGGAGAAGGGTAGGCTGTGATAGAGCTGATAGTAGGCATAGATGTGGAAAAGTTATGAGTGTAACCTTACTGGAGTATGTGTAGAGGAAGGGAGGGTAGGGTAAGTTAGTAGTGGGGATAGAGAGTAGAGGTTGAAAAAGGTATAAGAGTACCTTAGCCTGGCTCATACAGGAGCAAATTCAAGCTTTGTTGAGGCATTATTTTATAGAGGTTTTGAAGGAGTACAGGTTAGTAGCAGTTTTGATAGTTAAAGGAATTTGCTTTGATAGCTTTTCGTAGGCTGTTGCCACAGATAGCAATTCAAGCATCCATGAAAACTGTTTATCTTGTGTTCCTAAACTAATACTAAAATAAGAGAGAATTTGAAAGCCAACAAAAACATTGAGAACTGCTGAGTCAGTTAAGTTGCACTGTTGTATGCTTTAAACTACTGAGATGCTGAAAAATTCAAGTGTGCTCAAGTTAAAATGATTTTAACAGTCTGTCAAGCAAGGAAGCCTTTTTAATGTGCTTTATCAAAACAATCTCTGCTACGTTTTATATATGCTGTTCTACATGTCCATCCCAATACAGGTAAGCACAACATATTTATATGCTAGTCTTGTTCTGGAAGATGTACTGTTTTGTGTGAAATGACAACCCTTCTTGATTTGGCCTTTGTTAAACTTTCAGAAAGCTATCTCAACAATACACATGGCAGCAATCACTGCTCATTTCCCCTAGAACTTTATAATAATGTAATAGCAGCCATGCGTGAAATGTGAACTTCTTTTTCTTTGTCTGTTTGGTAATAATACCTATAGTTTTTGTGAAGATATAAAAAAAGGAGCACTTCAAAAACAAATCCTGCTTTGGTGCTGTTAAACAGACAAGCAAAAAGTATGCATTTTAATGTAACTATTGGTATGTTTTTAGTCTGTGTTTCAGTTTAAATTTGCTGTCTGCTCCCTCACCTTCATTAATCCATTTGCCATTTGCAGCCCTACTAAGTACCTTTCCTTAAACTTAACTTCCTGTCCTATTTTCATCGTTGGATGTCAGCCACTCACACGAAAAGACTCTAAGTAGAAGTCATCACTTACCTCAAATGGAGTTGATATATCACAAGAGAAGCGAACACTCTTTTTCATAATATGCGACCTGTCCAGCTGGTGGCCTGTGTAACTATTTTTTAGTTTGTTCTTTTTTTTCCTAATTTTATTTTCAGTTTTGTGAGACATCATTCATTTCATGTAACATTCAGTAAGAAATCATTATTCTGTCATTACCTTCAGTCGGCACTGTATTCATTGTTCACCTTTCAGGTAATGTTGGTGAATCAGAACTGCTCCATTGCCAATGGTGATAAGAATTTATATTATTTTCAGTCTTCATCCATTATCTGTCAGACACTGGTTCTCTTTTCTAAAATGTATTCATTGTCTGTCAGAGGCTGAAGCTTAGGATGTTTGTGACAGGCATAGTTCTAAAATGAAATATTCGCACACACTGATTCCCATGAAATCACCAGCAATGAAACTGAAATGGAACCATACCTTTTGCAAAATGTGATTAGGTTGTAGGACTGTAATATTACCCATGATCCTCAATCTGTATCATGGCAGCTTGAAAGAGGTGAGACAAATATGTGAAATAAATTTTAGAATAGACGATCAGCTGAGTGGAATTTTAAATAGTCAGTCATATTTATAGCAAGAGTAGAACTGCACAGATATTCCTCAAGCGTACTCAGTAAATGATGGGTTTTGTTTTTGTAGCACTGTTTTTCACATTGAATGTTAAGATATTTATTCTGTATTTGTCATGTAGAATGGGGGTAGGTTAACATGAAAATGGATTAAGAAAAGTGTAAATACTTTGCTCAGTAAAAGCAAAGTTCCTGAAGTTTGAAGTCCAGATAACAGTACCTATAGTGCTTCTAAAATGTACGATGTAAGACTAATAAAGAATACTCTTTTAAACATGTATTAGAGTGTTGCTTATATCTGTGGCAATTGTATTTATTTATTTATTAATAATATTGTACTTCTCAACTGCATTTCAACTTAGAATTTAAGAAATATAAGGCATGGCCTCTGTTTCACAAGGTTTATCATCAACAGTTTAACCATCTGATGATTCTGTGTGTACATTTTATATTATATGTGCATCAGGCAGAATGTGAAGTTCAAAGGGGTGCATTTAGATTACGATATCTGTTTTTAAAAGGGATACCTTTTCCTGCAGTGAGATGCAGTACAACAAAACAAGAAGAGACAATCTGCATGTGCAGAACTTCCCCGGGCACAAGACTGAATGGGACATCGCATTATGAAGGTATTATTCATGTATATAGTTTATACTAATCAGTTATTAATAACCCTGTTGACCATCTTGCCTACTCCACTTGGGTGCACCTGGCTGCGTTTCCTAGTATAAGATGTTAGGTATGCACTTATTCTATCAAAATCATTCTCCTGTGCCATGCAGCACCATGATATAGCAACATAAAGACCTAGCAAAGGCCGGGGTTCAGCTAGTGGCTTGGAGATCTGAGGAGCTGTCAGGTTGGCTTGGCTGTACCTATGCTGGGGGTGGTGCTGAGGACATTCATCTAGGCACTCCCTGAAGGGAAGCATGGTCCACAAAGGGAAGTAGCCCTTGGACGGAATATAGACAAATGTGTGTGGAGGATGCAGGTAATTCTTTAGATAAAAAAAATCTAATTGGCAGATGTAATTGCCATTATGACCACCACAGGATGCCTTTAAAATCCATCCGATCGCCAACCATGAGTCAGAGAAATTCCATGGGTGGAAGGAATAGCTGACAGATTCACTGTTGGATGGGGGCAATAGGACAGCTGGAAAGTATGAAGCAAAAAGTGGGGGAATCACTGTCTAGAGGAATTTCTTACCTCACTAGCTTCAAGAGTAAAATTATGAAGTTCCCCTAAAAGCATACTTGCTTGATGTGGTATGATTATGAATGATCACAGAGAATACCAGCTTTTGTTATATGGCTTATCATTAACAGTCTGCGATTCATGTTTTTAGTCTTCAGTGTGATATGGCATTTCTAAAGTGATATCTGTTGTTTAACTTAAGTAATCTATTGTTTTATTGATGGTTTCTATTTTATGCTGTGTAATTGTGAAGTGCTTGGGTTTCCATGCCTTTAATGTTTACTTCTGCTGGTTTACATCACTCCCAGTGTAATGTGCTATAAAGTTCTCAAATCACTGTTCTCATTTTTTCAGCTGCACCTAGAATTATTAGCTGCAAACTTTCCCCAGAATAGATTTAATTCCTTGATTCCTAGCTGGATAGTGTCAAAATGTCTTGTGGTAGAACTGTGAGCTACATACATAGTTAAGCAGTGTGTAAATGTATTTCAAAGAAAACTTTTAACAGACTTACTTGTAATAATAGCACATAGTTCATCATGCAGACAACTCTGACTCGTGGTAAGTATTCAGAATGCACTCACTGGCCTACAACATCATTTGTTTAAATGCAGTATTGCGGAGTGAAAGGGAATTTAATGTCTGGGTGCTGTGGACACAAATATATTTTTTGGATGAATATCCACTGAAGGTATCAGATAAATCAAAGGGGACACTCAACATGGTTTTCATAAACAACAAAAGTCCTTACACAGGTGATAGTGTCCCTCTACATCACTACCCTTCTTTATGTTCTACATATATACCTAATTAACTAGCAATACTGTCCCTCCACATCACTACCCCTCTCTATGTTCCACATATGTACCTATTACCTAACAGTGCTGTCCCTGTACCTCACTACCCCTTCTCTATGTTCCACATATGTACCTATTACCTAACAGTGCTGTCCCTGTACCTCACTACCCCTTCTCTATGTTCCACATATGTACCTATTACCTAACAGTGCTGTCCCTGTACCTCACTACCCCTTCTCTATGTTCCACATATGTACCTATTACCTAACAGTGCTGTCCCTGTACCTCACTACCCCTTCTCTATGTTCCACATATTTCCAAAGCTCCAACGACTCTTCCGTTAAGCTAGTCACCAGTTCGCTGGTACTCAGGCGGTTTCACAGCCCCTGATACCCGCTACTTCAGATTCGCAGGCCTCTACTGAGACCCATTTGGAGTCTGGTATGCTGCGAGATGCTTCTTTGACTGTGGAACCTGGGGATGTCTCTACCTTGGATGGGTCTGAAGCTGCTGTGCAGGCACCAGCTTCTGAGGGTGTATTCAGGCCTACTGACTTGCATATTAAACAGATGTCATCTTCTTCAAGGCCTAAATCTCATTCCATGACTAGAAAGCTGATGCCTAGACTGCATGGTCAGGCCCCTGTGCCTAAAAACAAATGATAAAAATGGCTGAAGACCTTATTACTCTAATCACGGGAAGCCACCCTTCTCCAAGAGACCTAGAACAGATTTTCCTTCTGATCAGGATTCTGATATTTCTGTTTTTTCTGATGACTAAGAGTCACCCTTATCTATCTATGAGGATTCTGGTGCAGAAGACTCCATTCCCCCTGCTTCCCCTCCAGAGGAGTTCTCTTTTGGTGAAACTTTGCATACTCTTAGGGAGCATTTCTACTGGGAAAGCCATGATTACTCTGAATCCAAAAAGAGGCTTAGGGAATTCTTACTCCTACCTCAACACAGGCCTTTAGCTATCCCTCCTGTACTGGACATTGTAGATGATGCCTTCTTGGAATCTAGCCTGGCCCCTGACACTTTACCCCCAGTTCCAAGAAAACCTGACAGGTAATTACAGAGTACCTGACTCTCACAAGCTCCTCTTTAAGAATCCTACTGTGGATCCTGAGACCATTTCACAGGGACCCAAATGCATTAAGGCTACTTCTTCACAAGGGTGGCACAAACTGTAACGTCTCTAATTTCCACCCCATAGCCATCCTTTCCCCAATCTCCAAACTTCTTGAAAAATGCATCCACCTTCAACTCTTGCCATTCCTTACCAAACACCAGCTACTCTCTCCTACCCAACAAGGCTTCTGCCCTGGACACAGTACCAATGCCACTCTTCTCTCCTTCTTACATACTGTTAATTTAGCTTGTGACTCCGGCAAAATAGTATCCTCAGTTCTGCTGGACTTATCTAAAGCCTTCAATACCATCTCCAATACCCACCTACTAAGTCATCAGTCTAATCTCAATCTTTCCCACAAAACACTTTCTTAGTTCTCCAGCTATCTTTCAGACAGGTCCCAAGCTGTAAAGTGGGGCCAGGGCACCTCTGTTTTCCTTCCTACCCCCACTGGAGTACCCCAAACTCCATACTTGGCCCAGTGCTTTTCAATATCTTTATTAAAGACTTTCACATACCTAATACCAAAAATGTGCAATATGCTGACGATTCTACTTTGATCTGCTGCACCTCTAACCTAACAGATCTCCAATTACTGACACAAACAGCCTTCTCAACCACCGAAAACTGGATGCTCCAAAATCACCTCTCTCTAAATGCCAACAAAACTAAAATCCTTCTATTCTCTCTTTCAAAATCCTCCCCATTGATAAAAATTCACTACAAATTACCAGCCATAACAACTCCATTATAAAGGTCGTTCCCTCCTCCAAACTTCTTGATGTCACCATTGATGAACACCTAAAATTTAACACTCACGTCCAGCTAAACATTAAGAAACCCACATAAAACTTGGCCTACTTTATAGAAACTACTTCCTCTCTCCTGCTACCAGACTAACTCTCGCCTCAACCTATCTCCTTCCCTGCCTACTGTATGGCGCTCCTCTGTTTACTAATTTATCCTCCTCACTCTCCTCCAAACTAGAAGTATGTTACAGTAAAATCTCCAGATTTGTTACCAAAGCCAAATCCTCCTCTCATCACTGTACCTCCCTTCACTCATTAAATTAGCTTGAACTCCCCAACCAACTTGACTTCCTCCAACTCACCACAGCCCACAGACTACTGTTCAAACCTACTAAGTGCCCTGCACTATCCCATATTCTTCAACCTTATACCCCCCACAGAACCCTTAGATCTTGCCACCAAAACCTAATCACCATCCAAAAACCCAAGCACCCAGCTGGTCAGCTTCTGCTATCCTTCTCCTTAGCTAAAAAATGGAATGCTCTCCCCTCCACATTGAGGACCTGTGACAACCTTGACAACTTTAAAACTCTACTTCATTCCTAACTTTATTTAAACAGGAAATGCAACTGTACTCTTCACCCCACCTTACCTCTCAAGCTCTCCTCTGCTTATACTCCTGGCTAACCTCTCAACTAGCTAACTCTCTCACAGATGTAGATTGTATATTTAACTAAACTAAACTGAAAAATCTAGCCACTATGATATATGCCTGTCTTTCTTACCTAAATAAAATTGTAATTGTTTTTTTTTAATTTGCTGAATGCTACCTGTTGTTTGTGATGCAAAGTTTCTTTATAATTATTCATGAAACTAAACTATGTATTGGAGCTTTTCTCCCCAGGCCTCCACTGAAAATGGGCTCCCCGAGCCCAATGGACCTCCCCGGTAATCAAACTGGAATAAATAAATAAATAAATCATGTTAAAGCTAAACTACTGGATGCTCCCTTAAACCAAGACTGCCTGTTTGGCAACCAAGCAGAAGTAGTACTTAAAAAGATGGAGGAAAAAGCTAAATCTATGCAAACTGTTAAAGATTTCCTGCATGTACAGCCTCCCAGATTAAGTAGGCACTGGCCTTCTAAGAATTGGTCCTTTCCTGCTTTTTCCAGGCCTTCTCAGTCCAAACCCAGAACCAGCAGACCACCCACACTTCAGTCTCAAGGTACTCAAAGGCCTAAGCAGTGGGGGGTTCCCACTTCCAAAGCTGGAAGTAGCAAGACACCCCCTATGGTAAACTGTCACAATGACTTAACTTTAAACCTTCAAAGCCCTGCTCAACTCACTGTTCCTTTAGGGGGAAAGATCACCCTGCATGCAAAAAACTGGAAGCTCATCACCCAAGACAAATGGGTTTTAAATATAGTTTGCCAAGGATACAGATTCCACTTCCACTCCTTATGAACCCCAAGCGGTTGGCCAGACCTATCCCTGAATCAGTAGGCAGAGGCTCAAAAGCAGGTTCTCTCTCTTCTAAGCATCAAGGCTATTCAACCTGTACCAGAAGAAGAATGGGGGCAATATTTTTACTCAAGACTTTTCCTGGTTCCCAGAAAAGACAATTCCTGGCATCCTATCCTGGACCTGTCTATCCTAAACACCTTTTTGGCAGTCCCAAAATTCAAAATTCTAACTCTTCATCAGCTGCCTGCCATGCTAGGCAAAAATGCCTGGTTGGCAACTCTGGATTTAAAGGAAGCCTGCCTGCACATCCAAATCAGGGAATCTTGCAGAAGATACCTCCACTTCAGAGCAGGCTGCATGTACTATCAGTTTTCTGCACTGTCCATTGGCTTATCTATCGTGTCCATGGTATTCACAAAGTGCCTAGTTCCAGTCATTGCATTTTACAGGCAAAGAAATATTCAGATATACCCATACCTGGACAATTGTCTAATTTAGGCAGAAAGTCAGGACATACTATTAAATCATCTGTCATTTGTAAAGAAATTATTGGCTTCTCTGGGGTACAGCATAAACAAAAAGAAATCACATCTAGTACCCTGCCAACAAATTGTATTCCTGGGAGCAAGCTTGAATACAACTTCCCAGATGGCCTACCTGACACCAGAGAAACAAGTTTATTTGACAGTCTACTTCAAACTACTGGCCACAAAGACCCATCTATCTGCAAGGAAAATACTGCAAGCCCTGGGGTTTATGGCCTCTTGCATTCTACTAATTCCATATGCAAGACTGCATAGGAGGAAACTACAATGGTATCTAAAATGCCTATGGTGTCAACATTCTCAGGACCTAGAATCAATGATTCCTATCATCCCTTGTCTAAAGACAGAGCTCCTTTGTTGGGCAGAGGCCTGCCACAACAACAAGGGACTGCCATTCACTCTACCCCCTGCCGCCCAAACCCTAGCAACAGACACATAAGACTATGCATGGGGGGCTCACTTGGCAGGGCAGTGCATTCAGGGCAAATGGAACCCGAGTCAAATACACCTGCATATCAATCAAAAAGATATGTTAGCTGGACAGAATGCTCTGACAGCCTTCAAGGACCACATTCTTCCAGGACAATTATTGGTAAAGACGGACAACACCACTGTTATGTGGTACATAAACAAGCAGGGGGGAACCCACTCATACCCTCTCTGCAGACTAGCCATGACTCTGTGGAACAAAGCCTTGAGCTACCAAGTGCACCTACAAGCTCAATTCCTGCCAGGCAAGCTAAATACACTGGCAGATGATCTAAGCAGAAATCTCATGGACCCACATGAGTGGAAACTGGAACCAAAGATATTCAACATGTTGAGAAACAAATGGGGGAGCCCAGAGATAGACCTGTTTGCCTCCCCTCAGAACTACTAATTGGACAAATTCTGCACAAGCTTAGAAAGTGGATGCCCTGTCCTTCACCTGGAAAAACCTGTCAGTTTATGCCTTTCCCCTCTCTGCCTCTCCTCTCCAAAGTGCTACTAAAGATCAAACAGGACAAACCAAGGATAATACTGATTGTACCAGACTGGCCATGCCAACACTGGTAACCCCTCTTGCGTAGTGTGTCACTGCTGGAACCATGGCACCTGCCTCAGACCCCTGCCCTGCTGTCCCAGCAGGAGAGCCAGATTCTGCACCCACAGCTTCAAACCCTGAACTTTGCAGCCTGGCTAATTACCTGATCTCTCCATTACCATCCCTCAGTAAGCAAGTGATGGATGTCATTCTGGAGGCAAGGAGACCTAGTACTAGAAAATCCTATGCTGAAAAATGGAAAAGATTCTGTTCCTGGTGCCAGACTCAGGGGATGGGCACAACAGTGCCCAATTTACTGCATATTCTTCAATACTTAACTGAGATGCTTCACAAGGGCCTTTCCTTTTCTTCCATCAAAATTCATGCCTCGGCCATTTCAGCACATTATAATACAGAGCCACCCCTCTTCTCTCATCCACTGCTGAAGCAATTCCTCAGAGGGGCCAAAAACGTAAGACCACTCAGGAGAGCCCCTACTCCAGCCTGGGACCTTAATTTTGTATTGGAAAAGCTCACTCTACCTCCCTTTGAGCCAGCTGCAAATGCAGAGTTGAAATTCCTTTCTTGGAAAACAGCCTTCCTTCTAGCCATTACTTCAGCAAGATGGGTGTCTGAATTACAGGCCCTCATGGCAGTGGAGCCTTTCATCATCTTTCATGTGGACAGGGTGTTCCTCAGGACCAATCCTTCTTTTATGCCCAAGGTGGTATTAAGTGTGGCCCTTAATCAGTTCATTCATTTGCCAACCTTCTTTTCTAATCCACAGAACAAAGGGGAATGAATACTGCACTCCTTGGACATGCACAGACAACTTCGATTTTACTTGGACAGGACTAAGCCTCAGGAAATCTGAACAGCTGCTGGTTGCATTTGCTGCAGGGGCAGAGGGGAAGGCCATTTCAAAGCAAACCATTTCTAAATGGATAGGACATTGCATTCATTTCTGCTATAAGCACCATAGAAAACCTACCCCACAAGGGATAAGACCTCATTCCACCAGGGCATCTAACTCTACAGCCTTTCTCAGAGGTGTCCCTACAAAGGACATCCGAGAAGCTGCTACCTGGAGTTCTGTACATACCTTTACCAAGCATTACTACTTGCCAAATTTTTCTAAATCCAGAGCTGGCTTTGCCTCTGCAGTCTTGCAGGGCCTTATAGCTGGTCCTAATGCTATCTAATTGCCTCCTCCCATCCTTAGCTTTGGGAATCTACCCAAATATGATGACTGCAACAGTGAAACACGAAGAACATAGTACAGTTATGTACACCTACCATAAATGTAGATGTTCGAGTGTATTCACTGTTGCAGTCCTGGTTACCCCATCCAGCCCCCTGACTTCTATTGACTATACCTCTATTCTTGTTTACTATGCTTAAAGCTTTCTGGTGTATTTGCTTGTATTACCTTGTATATAATTTCTTCCCATTATGGGGGCACCTGACATCTGGGGCAAGAAAAACTGATGTAATGGCATCGGCTGCATGCTTTATACCCCTGACTACCTGACGTCACGGAAGATGAGACAGCAACCGATGCAGGACCCAAGACTTTGATAATCAGGCTGACTGAGGGCTACCTGCAAGCAGATAACGCAGATGTGATTACTGCAACTGTGAATACACTCGAACATCTACATTTATGGTAAGTGAACACAACTGTACTTTCCACATATATACCTATTTAACTAACAATGCTGCCCTTGTACCTCACTGCCCTCTCTCTATGTTCCACATATATACCTATTTAACTAACAAGGCTGCCCCTCTACATATTTAACTAGCAATGCTGTAAAAAGCCACGGTGGTGCAGCGGTAGAGTTGTCGCCTCACAGCAAGAGGTTCTCCCGTTCAATTCTCGGCTGGAGCACCTTCTGTGTGGAGTCTGCATGTCCTCCCCGCGGTCGAGTGGCTTTTGAAAGACATGCATGAATGGGTGCGCCTTCGTTGAGGGTTGGGCATCGAGTTTGCACCTCGGCACCGTAAAAATCTAATGCCAATCATTAGCGGACTGGAGTTCCACTGTGGCGACCCCTAACCAGGAAAAGCTAAAAGAAGAGCAACAACTAGCAATGCTGTCCCTCATATATATAACTATTTACCTAGCAATGCTGTCCCTCTACCTCACTACCCCTCTCGATGTGTACCTCACTATCCCTCTCTATGTTCCACATATATACCTATTTAACTAGCAATGCTGTCCAACTTGTCAGTGTCTATTTTCAGTGGAGGCCCAGGGGAAAAGCTACAGCAATAGTTATACTACATATAACTAGCAATAAAGTAGGTAACAAAAATTGGTACATTAGGATATATACAGCAAGTTGTATTTACAATCATGAGAATATGCAGAAAGTAGCTTTTACAGTAAATTATCTGTTACAGATATATTTATGCGCAAACACTGATGCATGATATTTGTCATTCATCTTTGTAATTTTTGACTGAGCAATTCTAGGAGTTTCAAAAATACAGCTATATTAGGGAGTTCTGGAATGATACACTTTAAGACTGAAAGAGTTATAAAATATGGGATGAAGTAGCAGTTAGTAAACACAGAAGGAGAGAGTGTATTAGTGAGAGAAATAGATGTAGAGAGAAGTGGTGGAATGTGTTAGTGAGAGATAATGAAGTGGGATTATTTTACCAGTAATGTGGTATTAAAGGAAAGGCTGCTTGCTAGACTGTGGTTTAGGGCTAGTTACAGGATGTGTGTAATTTAAGAGTAGGTATGTAGAGAAACAGTGCAGACAGATAGTTTGAAATGGATAAGTTACAGAACGGGTGTGTGGACAAATTATGCGGTAGCAAGCAATGCAGGATTGGAAGTATTCCAAGTAAAGAAAAAAGAGAGGAGGTGAGTAAAAGAGTGATATAAACTGTCACTGTCATTGACATCCTGACAATAAATCATCGAATTCCTCAGATCATTCTATAAGGCTTGATACAAAAACTGCTCATTGCGTGGCAAATGTACTTCGACTTTACACAGTAAAACATTATCATCCATCACATTAACAAGATCCCACAAAGGGATTACCTTCATCAAAGTCATGTCTGGATTAGATTCATCTTCAGGTACCTTTGTTAACTGTGGTTTCTCTTCACAACATCAGCCTAAACCTAAAATGGAGCCTCCTCTTTCCTTTCAGACCAATATAATCCTCTTACACTAGTAGCACTAATGGGTATGTTCACTATCCCCACCCTAAGCATTTAAGACACCATATGCCATTAATAAAGATAAGGACCACAGGCTGTAGAATACTTGAGGCAATGTTTTCTGACCTTCATCCAGGCCCACCAGTTGACAAACAGATGTTACATATGTTAACATTTCAGAACACTTATTTTAATCCTTCTTTTCTGCAGTGGCCTGAACATTGAACTGGTGCATAAAACATGCCACAAAATGTAATCTGCGAAATGAGTTCAAGATAGGCTTCACCATCAGCACATTCTACAAACCTATCCATCTTCCAGTAGTCCATAAAAGGAATAGACTTTGTTCAAGATAGCACTATGTACTCTGCCACCTCTGTGCATGAAAAAAATATGGATTTCTGGAATTAGGCCAATCTTCAATGTAGTCTGTGAAGGATGCTTTTTTAACAATGCCTCAAATAGCACATATAAGCAAAAGAGACTAGACACAACTTTGTTTTCATTCAAGTTATTCCAGAGCAATCACTTTTTTCTGGTCTTGGTAGCTGCAGGAAAGATTCTATTCCGTGGAATGTATTTCTATAATTTTAAAGCATTATTTGCTGATTAGATTGCTGATTTGCTGATTTGGCATAGTGGTACATTGCTCTGACTGTAATGCACAGGGTCCTGGGTTTGAGACTTGCCATGGCTGCTTATTTTGGATGGTGTAGTGGTGCAGTGGTAGCATTGTCACCTCACAACAAGAGGTTCTCAGGTTCGTTTCTTGGCTGGGGTGCCTTCTGTGTGGAGTCTGCATGTCCTTCCTGTGTTCGTGAGGGTTTCCTCCAGGTGCACCCTTTTCCTCCCACGTTACAAAGTCATGCATCTGGAGCATTTCTCCCCTGGCCTCCACTGAAAATTGGCTTTTTTTCCAAATTGGACTTTCCCGGTAAACAAATGTTAAATAAATAAAAAATATATATTTTCATTCTGCAGAACTGTCTAGGCATCACAAATGTTAAATAAATAAAAAATATATATTTTCATTCTGCAGAACTCTCTAGGCATCATTTAATTTTACTTATTTAATGGAAGAATGTGGCAGTGTGTCTGTGTTGGGTGCCCTAAAATATATTTAAACAACAAGCTCTTTTCTATTTCTCCCCTTCTTCTTCAAGAATATTCATTCAGGAAGAATATTCTATCGACCAGCAAATGTTTCTGTGAGTAAATACTCCCACTGGTCAGTTGAAAAGTATGTACCCACAATCTGCTGCTTTTGGCTGTGTTTCACTCCCCTGTTTTTGTTTTGGATGATGCTTCCTTAAAGTCAAACATTATGGCTCTATGTCATACTGCAGTGCCTTATTTTCTCTACAGGGAAGGATCGCAAGCTTCTAGATATGTCAAAATTGTCTTCATCAGTAGTAATTCTGTGACCTTCCCGCCAATGAGTATTAACTTGGCAGGGAAATAACATTTAGACATTGTCTTGATTCCTGTCCTGTGATGTTAGGTCTCATCTACTTTATTTCATATTCTGCTGGGAGATTCTGTTCTTGTAGGGTAGATTTGTGGGTGGTTGGGTACATGGATGTAAGATGCGTTTATTATCATGTCTATGATGGTTTCAGGATAAGTTAACAGGACTGTGGGAGCAATCACATAGGATATCAAGTTTAATGTTTGTGTGACAACCAATAACCTGATTATTACATGGATTACTGCAGTAAAACAAGAGCAAAAGAACAGCGGAGAGATTTCAGATCAGAGTACACATGCCAAGGCTCATAGAGGTGCTAGCTGTCTATGACATGAATGAGACCTGCATGTTATAAATCAACAAATGGTTAAAAACATCAGCAGATCTCAGTGTTATTGATTCTATGGATGCAGTGGATCCACCTGGATGGATCCAGGAGAGTAACTTGCATGGTGGTCCCCATATAAGGTCTAATCATCTGAGCTAGCCAAGGACAAGCCCCCCCTCCCCCATTAAAACAGGAAACTGTGTCTATGCCCTTCTCATAGCATCACAATATCTGGCAGTACTTGTGCCAGCCTTTTGCTGTACATTCAAATGCCTCATAACACTGCAGGTGGCCTGAGTTCAAACAGTGGCCTAGTAGTCTGATGGCTAGTTGCGCAAGAGAATAAATTAGTGATAATTTGACTAGCTACCTTCACTGGTTGGTTATGCATCAATCTCCATTATTTCCAGTGCTATTAATAAATATCACAGAGCCTGAGAATATAGCTATTGGTTCAGCAACATCAGGTTTTTGAAGAATATGAATAACGGGCTGCAACAGAAGATTGACTGCTGCAAGGCCCATTAGCTTTACTTGCAGGCTGTTCAGTACTCCTCATGAAGACAGATCATGTTATACTCGTATGGGACTCTGAGGCTAAATGTGGCAATAAGTTGAAAGATTATATATCTATATCTATATATGGGATCTGTACAGATCCCCGAATACACTTTCCACCAAAGCAGAAATCACCGAGCATACTTAACCGAAAGTGCTGTTCACCGAAGCAGCACTTTCGCATAAGTATGCTCATTGTGCCGGTTGTACTATGGTGCAGATAAGGGAAAATCCCCTTTTCCCCACTGTAGTGCGACCTCAGAGTGAGAATATTAAAGTAGGGGGTGTGGGGGGTGCAGGGGGGCTTGCCCCCCCCTGCATAGAAGTAGGTTTAATATTGTTTTTTTTTTTTTTTAAACATACTTTACCGTGAGTGCTTTTCAGACTTTTCATCTTTCGATCAAAAGTCCTAGATCTATATATATATATATATATATATATATATATATATATATATATATATATATATATATATATATGTATATATATATATACACACATACATACATACATTACACCCTTCTTTCTTTCTTTGCAGAATGTTTAAGGCTATGAGTATTGAAGTACACACGTGGATAAGAAAATATGAATGGGAGGGCAAATGAAATTTGTTTAATGGAAGGGCCATCAAAATATGAAATTTCAGCAATCTGTACTGTGAACAAATGAGATAGGAGTGGAAGGTACTTTGAAGTTAAATTAATGTAAGAGCTAGACAACTCTAGATTACAGTAAACATTCAGTTAACCAGAACTCAAGCAACCAGCAAAAAACTATCAAAGAAATACAGTACATATTTCATGTGCTGCAATTTCTGCCCCCCCCCCCTTTTTACAGGAACATACCTTACGTTTTTAGTGTTTTAGAGTTTTAAAAAGGAAGACAGGAAAATTTTCCTCTTCCCAACCTCAGAACAAGTCAAACCAAGCAAATAGTATAGGGTACAGTATTAGTCAGACCTATTTTTAATAGTAACTTTCAAGCAACCAGAAACTACGGTTATCCAGCATCTACCAATCCCCATGGGAGCCAGTTAACTGAGAGTTTGCTATAATTTTTTTTTATACCTTTGTTAATCAGGTAAGCCCACTGGACAAATGTGTCCCTTTTCGGTGGCAACATGGGAGCACTGTCTGAATAAGTGACTCATTCAGTCAAATGGAAGACAAATGGAGGTGGAAAGAACAAACTCTCTGCCTTGGCGACAGGAAGCACCTCGTTAACATCTCAAAGCCTTAATCCTCTGTTCTAACTAAAAGACCAGGCTGAAGAATACAAGAACAAATTTGGAAGATTGGGAAATCAGGTATATTCAGACAGCAGTTTGTTTGACATTTCTCATGGAAATCTTTAAATGGTTTCGTAACTCTAAATAAAATACTAGTTTCCAACTCATTTCACAATTCTCAAACAACTGAACTCCTAGATCATAGCTTCCTTTATGTCCTAGTGTAAAAGTTTTAAAGCTCCAAGGAAGATCTTTAAATTAAAAGGTAACAGTTACTAGTTTAAATATATTGTTCTGTGCAATGCTTTTTAGATCTGCAGAAGGTTTTTACTGAAAGTGCTTATCTGCTCCATTTTAAGAAAGTCTTCATTGTATGTCCCTTTACATGGTGACCACACTGGTTTAATTATTTGGTTTTCGCTTTTGGCCTTTAAAAGGTTTGACTTTAGTGCTTTGTTGTGGTTTCTACTTTGTATTTATAATATTTCATTAATAAATGCTACTTTGTTTTATGTTGTGGATGACTATTCAAAACATCCATGTTTTGAACCACTTTACTATACCTATGTTGACAGATAAGTAAGCAGTAACAAGTTAGTAACATATGCTAGGACACAAATGGCAAAGATTTGTTCAATGCACCCATAGTTCTGCTACCCCTTGGATGTGCAGTAAAGTGCCTCATGTGTTACTGGTCTTTTAAAATGGAGATCTGCATGTTTTCGCAAACATCTGGGATGTTTGAACAGATTGGTCCCATGCTATAACATATGTGCATGTCTTTAAATAACCTGCATCTTTAATTTCAGGATCTTTATATATATATATATATATATATATATATATATATATATATATATATATATAGATCTAGGACTATTGAACGAAAGTTCAATAGTCCAAATCCACAATACCCAAACGCACTTTAACGAAAGCGCTTTCACCGAAAAAGCGTTTTCGTTAAAGTCCGTTAAAAAAAAAAACACTAAATCTTCTTTTATGCAGGGGCGCAAGCCCCCCTGCACCCCCATGTGGGGAGCTGTGCCCTCAAACCACACCCCTGCCCTCCCACCAATAAAATCACTCACTAGAATAACCCCCACTTCCTTCCCTTCCTTATACTTATCCCCTAGAATTAACACTAGTCAAACACTGCTTCAACACTGCAATGCAAACACTATCAAATCTCTTTCTAGCCCTAGCTACTGTAGCCCACCTAACATCAATACAAATCAATGTACCACTTCACAATACCTCCTACCACACAACACATAGTATACCCTACCCTACAACTCACACACACTTCCCTATCTGCCCCTCACTATTTAGAGATACATATATACTATACTCATACAGGACTTGCCTACCAAATTATTCCAAACTAAATCCCATATAGAAGTAGCTCACACCATTAAACACATCATACTGTCCAGCATAAACTTATTTATTTCAGGTGATATACATCCAAACCCAGGACCATATGCTACCCTACCCTCCAACAGGCATAAATCTAACCTACTAATCCTTCACATAAATATTCATAACATCTCTAATAAACTTGCAAATCTACATGCATTTATATCCCAACACTCCCCAGATATACTAGCTATAATTAAAACCTGGATTAAACCCAAAATCCCAAATGAAGAAATCCTACCCCCAGGGTACAATATCCTAAGACTAGACAGAACAGGAAGGAAAGGAGATGGAGTGGCAATTATGTTTAAAAACACACTCAACCTTCAACCCTTACAACTCACATTGCCAAAATTCCAAAATGCAGAAACCTTAGCCTCCATGCTAACTATAAACAACACAAAGAGAATTAATGTTCTCTGTAGTTATATTCCTCCAGGAAACAACTCCCCAGTAATTGAGGAAACACTCCAGTGGGTCTCACATAACCTTCCACAAGAGACCATTATACTAGGTGATCTAAATATCAACTGGTCAACCTGTAACTCCAACAACCCCACTAACCACATTAACCTCTTTGGATATTCCCAACTTATCAAGAACCCACAAGAACAGATAAAAAATCCCATAAGCAGTCTATTCTTGACTGGATACTAGTAAACTATCCCAAACCCAACTACATATCTGGCTGCTTACCAGATGTCCTCAGCGACCACCACCCCATCTTTCTCCTAAGAAAATGAGCCTCTATTCCACAACCCATAACATATAAACAAGTTAGAGATGAGCGTAACTTAGATCCCCAGGAACTTAACACTATACTTAAATTATGTAACTGGAAACCACTTCTTTCCCCTAGCATTAGACCAAGCAGTCAACTACTTTAATAGCACATTTCTCAACATCCTTAATACTATTGCACCCATCAGGAATATTAGGGCAAAAACAAACAATGCTCCATGGCTTACCAGAGATACTAGAGCCTTAATAAAATCTAGAGACAAAGCCTGGAAACAATGGAAAAAAGACAATTCTCCAACAAAATAGGCAAAGATACCAACAACTCAGGAATCAAGCCAAAAAACAAACAAATTTAGATAAGCAGAACTATTATCTAGGACTACAAAAGAAACACTCAACTCACCTCCAAAAATTCTGGCAAGCCATCAACTCCCTCTTAAAACCTGGTAAAACAACCACACCCTCTCCTACCCCCCTGATAGCAACTCTGACATAGCATCCCAATTTAGTCATCACTTTATAGACTCCATATAGTCACTGTCTAAAAAAATATTCTCAAATAACTCCTCACTGACTCCATCACAAAACCCAATAAATATACCCTCCTTTACTCTCTCTGACCGGCAATGGCTATGTTTAATTTATGTCTCTAATTAATTGTTTTATCAAGAATTTATCTGTATGTAAGTCCAAGTCCTGTTTTTACTGTGGAGCTTTTCTCCCCGGGTCTCCGCTGAAAATGGATATGTATCCAGTTGGATTAACCCGGTAAACAAATGTAAAATAAAATAAATAAAATAAATAATTTACTCTCTCACCCATTCCCACTTCCACCATTAAAATGCTCCTCCTAAACCTCAAGCCAACTACCCTCACAGCTGATAACGTACCTGCAAACTTCCTAAAAATAGCTGCAGAATCCGTATCCTACCCCATTTCCATACTTATCAACCATTCAATTCAGGAATCCTACATTCCTCAGCTCTGGAAAGTTTCTCATATCATACCCCTCCACAAAGGAGAAAACTCATATGATTTCTCCAACTACCGCCCCATAGCCATCTTGTCTCCCCTTTCTAAACTTCTTAAGAAATTTATTCACATACAAGCCATGCAATTCCTTACTACTAATAACCTTCTCTCCCCCACACAACATGGCTTTTGCCCTCACCATAGTACAACCATGCTTTCCTATCTTTTACACATCAGGTCAACCAGGACAGAAATGATAATAACTTTGTTTCTGCCATATTTCTGGACCAATCAAAGCATTTGATATGGTCTCACACCAATTACTCTTAAATTCTCTAGCTAACCTGTCATTTGCTCCTGCCACTATAGACTGGTTCACAAATTACCTATCCAACAGACAACAATCAGTTCTATGGCAAGGAGTTCTATCACCACAACTTCCAACTATTGGTGTTCCACAGGGCTCAATCTTGAGTCCACTTCTTTTCTCTGTCTTTACAAACAACCTTGCTAATGCTACCCAAAAAGCCTCACTTATACAGTATGCAGATGACTCAACACTCATCTGCGCATCTGCATGCCTAACCACCTTACAAAAGCTTACCCAAGAATCCTTTACCTCGATAGAAAAATGGATGAATAACATTCAGCTTATTCTCAACCCAAACAAGACCAAATTATTTCTGTTTTCTCCTAATAAATCCAAACACTCCCCCCTCTCCTTCATCATCAACTCTTCTAATGGCACTGCCATATCTCCAACTAGCCATACTAAACTCCTAGGGGTAGAAATAGATAACTTGTTTTTTGATGTCCATATAGCCCAAACTGTCAAAACGATAAACAAAAAAATGGGAACTCTCAATAGACATAAAAAATGCCTTACAGACAAGGCAAGAATCACCCTCGCTCAAACTCCCCTTCGAGCCACTCTGTTGTATGCTGCACCTATCCTAACTCAGGCTAGAAAAACAGATCTTACAAAACTTGAGGCCTGCTATAACAACATTTCTAGGTTTGCTAACAACTCTCCCTACAGAACTCGTCATTGCCAGGCTCTAAGGGACTTACAATGGCTAGAGCTTTCACAACTTCTTACCTATCAACAACTTCTCATAGCTTAGACCATCCTCACCTACCCTGAAAAAACACCCGCCCTAACTCACCAACTATCTCACTATTCTTCCTCTCGCCCTCTTCGGTCTGCTAACAAGTCTCTCCTTAATATTACCAGGGCAAATAACACAGCAGGAAAAGCACTACTTTCCTACACCACTGCAAAAGCCTGGAATAATCTCCCTACTTCTATTACTTCTGCCTCCTCCACCCAAACTTTCAAACACTTACTCAAACTTCCTCTTACTAAAAACTGGATACGTCCATGCATCCCATAAATTATCCTAGATTTTCCCTCTTTTCCTTTACCTAATTTTTGGATCACATAACTTGAATGGTTGCAGCCTATTAACTTCACAAACAGATGACGCTAGGTAAATTGTAAATATACTTGTTAGTACCACTGTATGTGCCTTTAATATTTGACTGATTTATATGCTATACGCCTTCTTTAATATCTCACTTGTATATTTGTGCTATGCTTGCTTGTTTATCCCTTTTGTTAGCACTACTGTATGTGCCTTTAATGTTTCACTGATTTATATGTTATATGCCTTCTTTAATATCTCACTTGTTCATTTGTTCTATGCTTGCTTGTTTATCCCTCTGCTTTTAATTATTGTTAATAAACTGTGGAGCTTTTCTCCCCGGGCCTACATTGAAAATGGACCTCTGTCCAGTCAGTCTATCCCGGTTAACAAATGAAAAATAAAAATAAAATAAAAAAATAAATTAACAAACCTCCTAACCCACTCAATAGCCTGATAACTAAACACATTCCTCCAAATCAAAGATGGAACTAACTCTGACCACGCTATGCACATACCCGGGTACAACGTCTGCAACTTCAACAAATCCTGTACAATGACATCTACCAATCACTTCTTCTCCCAAATGAAGCAATAATATTCAATGATACCCAACTCTCAATCTTACCTGCTCAAACTTGTGCATCAATCTATCCAATCTAAGCCCTCTAACCCCATGCCAAGTCACTTTTCAATCTAAGGTAGACAGACTCAAATTTTTACCATTCACCCTAACTGATGCCCGTTTCTCTGCCCAGTAGATATGAGTGACCCACGATGACAGTCTGCTTTCCTAAAAGAAAATAATATAAAATTAACAACATATACAAATCAAAACTTTATCTAATCTATGACAGAAATGCATTAGACCACCTCCCCATCCTTTTAATAACCTCAGTAGAACTGCCATCCCTAGCCAAACCTGAAGCCCTTCCAATGTGAAAGGAATGAGATGCAGACCTCTCAGCAGAAAAACCCATACAGAAAAAAAAACCCTCCTAATAAGATGTACGAAATGACCACTTGTCACTCCCTTTTCATGAGCCAAATGGAAAACCAAGTCATACGGACCACCCACCTGAATCCATCTTAATTCCGTGGCCCACCTTACTGGGCACAACACAATATTCCTATCTATTTAGATAACTACCACTGAACCTTTACCCAAATGATCTGCCTTAGTCTTTTGCAAGCCAATAATAACTGACCCAGAACCTATAATTACATCCCTCAATAATAATGATCCTAACAACCTCAGACACTCAAAATGCACCAAAATATAACCATTCACACAAGGTAACCCACATAATGTAATCTAAAGAGTTACCTTTCAATAACGCTAAACCTTTCAACAAAACTTTCAACAACACCCTCATCAGTGGCCATCTCATATCACTGCATTCCCCAACCACTTTCCTCCATCCTTTCAACATATGGCCTACTGTCCATGACTTTGTAAAGTCACGTAACACAGATACCCGCGGAAATATACTAATTGCAGCCAATTCCACCCTAACAGTTTTTAATGCTTTGCCTAAACGCCAAGCCTGAGCTAAATAATAAAGCAATAACTCCTCAGACCACACCCTTTCATCTTCTGGCAATTGTAAAACAAACTGATCAAATTCACAAAGGGCCCTACCATAAGCCTTCCTTGGAGACAAAGCCCAAGAATGATGCAACAATCTCCTGGTTACCTCGATCCAAGGTTCCAAACCTCCTCTGGCAAGAGTACCGGCACTTCCTCCGCCCCTGCAGCCAACAGCCAAACCTGGAAAACTGAAATTCAAACAAGCTATCAGCAATGTCATTCCTCACGCTGGGCACATGCACCTCTGTAAATTAAAAATATATTAACAAACTCTGTAAAACCAACCTACGTAGAATCAACAACAACAATTCTGACCTAGCCATCTTCTTCTGAAAAACCCGCATGACTGCCATGTTATCTGAATGGAAAATAACCCACTTCCCCCATAATCGATCTTTCCAAACTACCGAAGCTGCCCATATTGGCATCACGTCTAAAAATGCAACATGTCTTCTCAATTCTTCCTTCCAGTGCAGAGGTCATTTAACTGCAAACCACTGTTCCCCAAAATAAGCCCCCATTCTAATGCCACCCTGCTGCATCCATGACTAACTAAAGTTGCTCCTGCCCCACCCAATCTGTCTGCCAAAAAGAAATCCCATTGAACTGATTGAAAAAACACAACCACAACAATTCCTCCCAAACCAACTAGTTCACCCTAAGTCAGTCATGTTTACTCGTGCCCACTTTTAACAAAAATGCAACTATCCTACAAAAAGTATGCCCTGGGTGTACCACCCAACATGCAAAAGTCAAAAGCCCTAACAGCTCCATAACTGTTTGGATCCTCACCTTATCGTTAGCCACAACTGACCTTATCATAGCCTTCAATCTGTCTATCTTATCCATAGGCAAGCAAAACAAACCCCGTTCAGCATCCATCATTAATCCCAAAAATTCTAATGCTCTTGCTGGACCTTCCAGTTTATATTTAGCCAATGGTATCTCTAAGTCCTCACAAATACTCGTAAATTCCCTCAACCCTTTCTGCACAGCTACTCGTCCTTCCCCAACTACAAGAAATCATCCAAATAATGTACTGCCTTCTGTGTACCCACCCTTTGCAGCCATGCCCACTGCAGTACCATACTAAATTTCTCAAATGTTGCAAATGCAACTGAACAACCCATTGGCATAGCTTTGTCAAAATAATATTTGTCACCCACAACCATACCTAATAACGGCCAATCCTCCTGCCTGACTGGCAGTAAACGCAAAGCAGACTCAATGTCCATCTTTACTAACCACGCCTCCTTAAAATCCCTAATCACCTAGACAGCATCATCTAAGGATGCATAACTAACCCTGGCATCCTCACCCACAATGAAATCATTAACAGAGTCCCCTTTAGGATACTACAAATGGTGAATCAACCTGAACTCACCAGCCTGCTTCTTTGGTACTAACCCCAATGGTGAAAGCTTAAAACTAACAAAAGGGGGACTATCAAATGGACCCAGTAACCAACCAGCCTGAAACTCCTTCTCCACCAATCCCCCAATATATCCTCCTTGCCCTGTACTAAGTGCAGATTCTTACAAACCACCCCATCTCCAACCATCCTATATTTGATAGGAAACCCTTGCTGAAACCCATGTAATATCTCATCTTTAAGAGCAATGTTGGAAAGCCTTGAGTCATGTGTCTTAAAACCTCCACGTTAATAGGGAAAGGCAACCCTTCCCCCATTCCCCCTAAAAAATCCACCTCCCCCTAATCCACGAAAATTACCTCTACCCCCTAACCACCTGAAACCCCTGCACGGAGGGAAAGCCGCCCTCCCCAGATGTGAAGTTTGCATTCATACCATTGATGCCATGGCACCCACATTGAACAGCCAGATGATTCTCCCTGCACCTTGAATAAGAGTACAAGAACTTGCACCCAACCCATGAACAACTCCCACTATTAAAGGGCCAACACACACCAACTCCTTCTCCCCCTTTTCCCCCTCTGTTAATCCCCCCATAACTATCCATCATGGTAGATAACCAGATGTCAGGATGACGCACCTCTCAGCAAAGAGAAAGATCCACTGCTTTCTACTTCAGGAACCTGTGGTCATACCATAACCATGCATTCCCTGCCCATAGCCATTGTGCCTCCTGAACTGTGAGAAAATAACCCAAAAGAGGCAAGGCCCAAGATCCGTCCTTTTCCAGTTGCACCACCATGTGGTAAACAAAGCCAACTACCCAATTTTCCCAAGTCCTAGGGCACATTCTACCTACTCTTTTCCTACCCAAAGCCACCAAGGCCGCCAACAAATCCTTACTGTTGGCTGACTCCATCTCTAACAGTCACTGCACCCCTTCTGCATCAATTAACTCAAATACATCCACATATTCCCCTTTCAAAAAATTTTCCTTTACTGAAGATGGAATGTGCGGTGTCAAAAAGACTGCCCCTGACCCAATGCCTGTGTGGTTAACCAATCACTTGGGCGAAGGCCAAATTCAGAACCTAGCTCCAATCCCAATCCCATGCTATCTCCTGATCCTACACTACCCCTCCCAATTGCTTTTCCCCACTGGTCCCAGAAATTCCTGAGACCGCCACTGCTGCGTGCCCCACTGTATTCCATTCTCTCCCAAATTCCCTATCCCTAGGCTCCCTCGCCTGTCCATTTATCCCCACATCCTAATGGTCTTCCTCACCTACCCCAACAGTTGATGCAAAATCATTACCCGAACCTTCATCTGGAGTCCCACCTGGAACTGATTTAACAGCTGTAACCACATGCTTACTGCCTCTTCCCCTGAGGCATAGCTCTTGCTGTGGATCATTGCTTTTCTGACCATGTTTTTGCTGCTGTTCTGCAACAGCCTGTGTTGTTGACACCTCTTAAAAAAGGTCTTCAGTTTGAGCCACTATCATCTCCCAATGGTGCCACAGTCCTTTTAAGTTAGCCATCTGCAGAGAGAGAGAGAGAGAGAGAGAGAGAGAAAACACACATATTAATAACCAACATCAACAACCATGCACACCATTCTTTTCTTCCCAACCCTCAGCAGCACAAAACCTGTAAGCCTTATCCTGCATTACAGCTTAGGGCCATAATCACATGCTCTATGAATCCACATTGTGCACTACAGTCACAGCAACCCACCAGCCAACCAATAGGTTGCAGGTTAAACCACTGTACTACTCTCAATTACAATTGTAAAATTGCTAAGCCATCAAACTCCCTTTTAATTGCTCATCTTGATATACATAGTATAAACAATAAAGTAACTCAGCTCCAAGCTCTAACTGAAATCTATTCCTTTGATATTCTCTGCTTAACAGAAACTTGGTTAAAACCTGTAACCAAAGACAATGAAATCATCTCACCTGGATATAATATCCTGAGACTAGACCGAATATCCAAGAAAGGTGGAGGGGTTGCTATCCTATATAAATCTAGCTTACAATTAACCACTCATAACTGTAAACCACCTTTAGACTCCAATGCAGAAATTCTTATCTCCAAACTTCTTCTTAACAATTCCAAATCCATCTATATTATCTGTATATATCTACCTTCTGGTAACAACACTGCCACCATGGAAAACATACTTTGCTGGCTTTCCCAAAACCTGCCTCAAGAAACCATTATCCTAGGCGACACAAATATTGACTGGACCTGCTACTGCAGCATCCACCCCACAAACCATATTGACCTATATGGGTATTCCCAATCCATTACCTCCCATACCAGGATAAATAAATCTAACAAGAAATCAAGCTTATTAGACTGGATTCTCATAAACCATCATCCTCACATGTATGACTCAGGAACCCTCCCTGATGATTTAAGTGACCACTCTCTTACCTATATCATCAGACATAAAATCAACTTTCCCACTCCAACATCTGTCAAAAACATCAAGTCTAAAAAGTACTTTAACCCTGAACTTTTCCAGATGGAACTAAGAGCGGGTAACTGGTCCCCCTTACAAAACCTACCTTTAGATGAAGCCGTTAGTTACTTTAACTCCAACTTCCTTGCCATCCTCAACCCCCATGCCCCAACCAGACTAATTAGAATTAAAACCAAACATGCTCCATGGCTCTCAAAAGAAACCAAACATAAAATAAATCTTAGAAACAAACATTGGGCAAAATGGAGGAAAACAAGAAACCCTATAGACTAACTAACATTTAGACAACTAAGAAATGAAACTAAGAAAGCTAGAATATCTGACAAAAGAAACTACTACCTGCAATCTCAACAAGATAATCAAAACAAGCCACAGACATTTTGGTCTAGTATTAACCAACTAGTCCATCCAGGGTAATCCACTACTCTAAACCCTCAAAACACTGAACACAAAAAAACAATGAATAAAGCTAATGCTTTTAATACCTTTTTTTACTGATGCTATACAAACACTAGCTAGTCAACTATCACCAAACAACTTCACTCTACCTGCTCAGCCCCCTCCTCTTCTGAACTTCTCTCTCTCTTACCCAGCAAGTATTTAACACAGCTGAGCAATGGTTCACACATAGATGCCTTCTTCTAAACCCCAAAAAGACTAAACTCCTCCTTTTCTCTCCTACTAAGAAGCCCCCCCCTCAGGATTTCTCAGTTAACTCTACCAATAAAACTATTATATCTCCTGAACCAACCACCAGGCTATTAGGTGTCACCATTGACAACTATCTGAACTTTGATATCCATATTAACAATACTATAAAAACTGTCAACAAAAAGCTAGGCTCTCTCTATAGGATAAATCCTTCCTCCTACCTTCAGTTAGAACCACAATACCACACACTCATCTTATTTCTTCTCTACTTTATGCCTCACCTATTTTTACTAACCTATCTAAAAATAATCTTAGCAAATTGGAAATGTCCTACAATAGCATTGCCAGATTTGCTACAGGCAACCCATTTAGAACCCATCACTGCATTAATTTAAAGCAGCTGGGATGGCTTGAACTACAAAATCTGATTAAATTCTATCAACTAACTATGGCCCACAACACTCTTTACAAACCTTCCAAAACTCCAATTCTTTCCACACTCATCACTCCCTATAAAAACCTGGAATCCTTAAGGTCTTCTCAGGGACTTCTAGTACATACCTCTAAACCAAACAACAAGGCTGGAAGCTCCCTTTTGTTGGAAAAGCCTGGAAATATTCCCCAATGAACTCTCCACACTTCCCTCACTATCCTGCTTCAAAAACAAATTGAAAGTGTTCCTCAAAACACACTGGTTATGCCCCTGTACTAAGCCTGACTACTTTGTGTCTCTTAATACTTTGCTCTTCCTACCCCATCTACACATTAACTGCAAGTCCTTCCTTATTAACCATTATACTATCTATATCTAGAATATCTTGATTGTACTAGTATGCTATGTTATGCCTGTATTCTGTACTGTTAATTTTACTGTGATAACCTGTAATAGGTACTGTAAATAGGATTTATTTTGTTTGTTTCATGTTTCCTTAGTTGTTATTGTGCCAATTTCATTGTCCTATCTAGGAGCTTATCTCCCCGGGCCTCTACTGAAAATTGAAATGTATCCAGTTAGACTAGCCCTGTCAACAAATATAAAATAAAATAAAATCATAATTGTTAAATCAAAGCTCTTGCAGATCTTGAACCCAAGACCCTGTAGATTGCAGTCAAAACATATACCATCATGTAATCTGCACAGTACTTCCATTACCCATGCAGCCAACCCCAACCCCCACTCCTCCTGCATTATCTAATAAATAAATGATTTATAAGATACTTTTTTTTGAATTAGGGGATCTAACCATCTCCTTTCTGCCCCATGTATCAGCAAAAACAAAGGAGACATCCCGACTTGAATTTCCTCTTTTTTTTTTAAACATACATTACTTATTTATTATTATTATTATTCTTTTTAATACATTTGGTCCCAAAGCCTAGAACAGCTTCATTTATTTAGGGACCTATGCCTCCCTGCTATGCAACTTCAGCTGAGCTGTTCTCTCCCAGAGCTCACTTAGTAAAGCAACGAGCTCTCCCATCATGTTGCAGTAATGGCTGCAGGCCCCACTGCACATATGTGAACCCAAACACGTGATCGGCCATTCTTTAGGCTGTGAAAAATGGCCACTAGACCAATGACAGCAGCAGACACACTGAGGGCACCTGGGTTCCTACAACAGCCATAATTTGCAACCCCCATGACCTTCAGAGCCGATTCACCCCCACCAAGCAAACAAAACCACCAGGCCACCAGTGAACGATAGGGAAGCAAACAGGAACACCACTACAGCCACCAATGATCAACCAATAATCCTCTAAACCACGAGGTGGTACAGGCAACAATGAAACTGATACCCCCCACCAGACCAACTATACACCACAAGACCATCAGGAAATTGAAGAAAACCACTGCAACCTCCACAACTATGGTAAGCCAGCACAACCAGCATAACGTCTCCTCACCTACACCATTCCTCCAACATCCACAACCATGCTATCCTCATACACCATGCGGCCCTCGCAAGCTCTTCAAACCTCCACTCACACAGACATCCCACCTTCCTCCTTGCGCCATCTTCCATTGTCCACCCCCACAAGCTTATAAAAGTGCCCCAGCTAAAAAAAAAAAAAAACAGCACACAAATAATCCCTCCTGAAGACCTCCTTTACAGCACACACACACTCAAGGCCTACCTGTATCCCAAGTACCTACAACTTCGCCAACTCATGCCTGACTGTGACTCAACTTCTTTTTATCTCAAATATATCAGCTAAAATAAGTCCCTGCCTAACCTACCTCACTTCACCTAAACCTCTCAAACCACGTAACCCCTTATTATCCAAAAGCCTAGTCCCTGTTACCTGCCTTAACCATACCAAACTCCCCCTTTCCTCTTCTCCATTTAAAATACACCCCTTCTCAGTCACTAAAGAGGATCCTGGACAAATTGGTTTCTCCCAAACCTCATTTATTTCATCTTTTGTTTGTGAATGATGTAGTTATATCTTCCAGGAAATCTTTCTCCAGTTTATCCAGCAGCTGAAAACTATGGCTCCATTAACTCAATTTATTGTTGACAATGAGCAGGATATCCAAGAAGTTTGAAAAGATACAGTGTGCAACACTTCCCATATCAAAAAGGAGGACGCGCTAAACAAATAAGAGATTTCAGAGGAAGAGGTGGGAAAATACTGCAACAATAGGATAGATTTGTTAAAGTTGAGCCAAAATAATCTGCTCTCCATCCACCATCTATTCTTCATGAGGACATAAGGGCCAATGGAAAACATTTCTGCTTCAGTTAAGTGAATTAAAGACTCAAGCCAAGGATTGTGTGTTTAGTGAGTTGCACGATTTATTACTCTGACAGAACTGTGTGTAATATACAAGATCAGACAAGAATCTGATGTAAGAAGCATATTTATTTATAAATAGACTGATGTCTGTAAAATGACTGATTTTTTTTCATCACAATTTATAAAACTCACAGAAAATTAAACTTGCATAAAACTGTTTAAGAGATAAAAATGAGAACAAAATAGAGTAAAATTTGCTGTGAAAGCTCCATATGACAATAGAGGGAACTCTAACTGTGACCCAGGAAATGAGAGTTTTAGTATATACTTGACAGCAACTCAGCTTCAAAGGAAGAATGTTAGCTTTTCCTGCTGAGCCATCTTCCAGTAACGGTTGGGGCAGTGGTTCTAGATGTGCACTTCAACAGTATTATGGCATATGGACAGAAACAAAGTAGTTGAAAGCTTTGGACTGTGATGCGACATACATACATACAGCATCATTGTATAGTTGCCCTACTGGGAGTAAGTCAGCCTTTTCTGTTATAGTACATAACCCCTTGCATTTTTTTTAAATCCTTCCCTAGCAGCTTTTATAATATCCCATTCCTTAGCTCCCATCTTCCAGAAAGGAATAGATTGTCTACCAGTGGAGGAATAACAAATGGTCAGTTGTAGATTTCAGCCCCCCCTCCAAAAAAAAGGGAGCAGTAAGAAACATGAGAAGTAGAAAAATAATATAAAATATGTCACTTTTTATGTTCTTTCCGTGGTGGTGGTGCTGCGTTACTGTTGTCACCTCACAATAAGACACTGTCCTGTTAGATTCTCAGCTAGAGCGTCTTCTGCGTGGAGACATGCGTGAATGGGCGTACCTTCGTTGAAGGTTGTGTGTCAGGGCTGGTAACTCGGCATGTAAAAATCAACTACCAATCATTAGCGGACCGGAGTTCCGCTGTGGCGACCCCTAACCGGGAAAAGCCGAAGGACACAACATGAAATGTAGCTATGAGCATGGTAAAAAGAGGTGTTTTACAAGTACTCGATTGTGCAGAACCTGTGGAAAGAGGAAACACTGACCTAAATTATTTATGGCTAATTGTAGAACCCAAATTCCATGTAACAACAACCATTGAAAATAAACAGCTGACATTATACACCGTCAACTATAACAAAAACAATTTTGCAGGAGGCAAGCCCTCTGCACCTCTAAGTATGTTAATTTCAAGATCACACAATCTTGGATTCTGCTATCACAAAGTGTAATAATTAGCACACATTGTAGTTGTGTGCAAAAATGTGTAAAACAAATCTGCAGCCATAAAGAAAGCTTGAAATGAAAGAAAGTCTTGAAAATGATTTATTGGGCTGATGGATTTTAGACTGTGACAGAGAATCTGAACCAAGATGATCATCCACAAATTTGAGAAGAAAAAAGCAAAATAAATTGTGGTGTTTAAAATAGACAAAGGTGTATAATATAAAGCAAAGTCTGTATTGTTGTGGTTTTAAAAGGCTGTATCTCTGGCTTCCACCTATTGTGGTAATCGAACTTCCAAAGTCCCTCCCTGCCCTATTTCATTGCTATTGTCTGTTGTGTAACCTATTTAAATACTTTCACACCCATTTTTTTCCATATATACATAATACTAAGTGCCCACCCAACAAACTAGTATTGCACTTGGTTAAACTTCCCTTACTACACATTGTTGTCAGCCGCTCATTTTCCCAGAACTCCAATCTGCTTGGCACACTTGCCACACTCTGAGGGGGTCCTGAGTTAATCCTGCTCCATCCTTGGAAGATAGGAAATGTATTTAATTGTTCTGCACTTCAGTTAACTGTTTTAGAGTGCTACTGCTTTATTTTTGCATTATTTCTTGATTTTGCCTTTAAATCATTTGAAAGGTCCCCAATTCTTGAAACTGCTTTGTCAAGATAGTTTATTTAAGTTGTTTTGTTGTAGCATTACACTTTCAAGCAATATTTTTTTGGTGTTTTAACATCAATAGAGATTAGCAGTGCCCTGTAGAAATAAAAATGCTCAGAAAGTAAATTTCATCTATAAAACTACTCTTAGAACTTGAAACCTGTAACTTAGTGTGGCTAAAACAAAGACATGGCACAGAGACAAGCTTAGAGCATCAGGTTTGCACATTAAACTGCACTGCTATCAAATCTTATAACAATCTAACCTAGGCTAGTGCTGTTGCTCTCCTACTTTGGATACAACAGAAGAGTCTTCATGGGTTCTGTTCAAGCAGTTTTATTATATACAAACACATCATGATAGAAGTTTACTGACTTTAACTTTAACTTATCTACAAACTAACTACTACAATCATACATACTCACTCTCTGGCTGCACTTTCAAAATGGCACTGGGAATAGCATGTGCCTGTTTTTTATATGTGCACGTTCAGTCCTTGATATGCTTCTTAAAGACAGCACATACATTCTGATCTACATCCTCCTTCTTTGAGAAATAGATCATGCAACCTTATGAATCTATTTGGCATGCAATTATCACAGGACATTTTCTGTCGTGCAATTATACAAGACTAGGTACATATATACAGTTAAGTCCATGTTGCTGCGTACTTCACACTAGGACTTGATATTCGACCATATCGTGTGACGTAAAACTGGGAATTTGGTTTAGCAACTGGAGCTGTCTCTACAGAATGTTCAACCTTGGAAGTATTTGGAACATCTTCAGGAATGGAATTAGAGGTTGAAACCCACTCTGGGATGGGAACAATGTTTGGTTCGCTCTGAGATCTAGAGTCTGCATCACAGGAACAATTTTGCGATGATGATTCTGGTACAGAAAGAAAATGTCTGCGATTTCTCCTGTAATTCACACCCTCAAATTCTACAAGGTAGGATCTTGGCTTGGCACATATATCTGTAACTTGACCAATCTGGTCAAAACCTTTCACCGTTTGTATTCTCACTGTCTCTCCTTCCCTCAATGGACGAAGAAATCTGCTCGATTTTTCATAACTGGACTTCTGGATAGAACACTTCTTGAATAATTGAGCCTTGCTGGTTTTGTTGTTCTTAGTTTTGGCCTTAATAAACTGGAACTAATAGGCAGCATTGTTCTGGTTTGCCTGGATAGAAGTATTTAAGCAGGTGAGCTAAGAATATCATCATGGGCTATGTTTCTGAGATTATGTAAATTCAAAAAGACATCTGTATTGTCATGCTTTGACCTTTCAAGTAATTGCTTTGCACTCTGCACTGCATGTTCAGCTAGTCCATTTAACTGTGGATATTCAGGACTGCTAGTAACATGTACAAAGTCCCATTCTTTTTCAAACTTCTGAAACAACTGACTAGTAAATTGAGTACCATTGTCAGAAATAATGTGTGGACTGTCATGGACTGAGAAATGATGTTTCATCTTAGTAATAACAGTAGTGGATGTTAGGTTAGGCAGCAAGTCCATCTCAAACCGATTCGAATAAGAGTCTACTAATACTAAGTAGTGTTGATTGTCCCACTTGAAGATATCAGTGGCTACTGCTGTCCAAGGTAGTTCAGGAACTTGACTTAGCTGAAGTGGTTCTCTCTGCAAATGCAGTCTAGTACTATTGCATACTGAACAAGAAGAAAGTACTTTATCAATGTCTTTCAGTAATGAAGGCCAAAATAAAAATTCTCCCGCTCTTCTCTTAGTGGATGTGGAACTTGGGTGATCACAGTGCAAAATCTGGACATATTCTTGATGTAAGGAAGCATGAACAATTTACGACCTCTGAAAATAATGCCATCTTCAATCAACATCTCATCTCTGTAAGGAAATAGGTTTGCACTTCAGGTGGTGCACTAGATTGCTTCGATGGCCATCCAGCATTAATGAAGTGACTGAGCTTTTGTAAAATTGGATCAGTCTTTGTGTGATCTCTTAACTCATCAAATGTAGTAGTTGAAAAAGTATACACTGCCATCATGGCAAAGTCAAAATTCTCTGCATCAAGCTGTTCCATTATATTTCTGTGCAATCTGGATAAGGTATTATCCAGAGTAGTTTGCCTTTCATATAGACCATTTTGAAGTTGTACTTTTGCAATCTGAGCATCATTCTTTGTAATCACACTGGAGCCGAATGCATAGGCTTCTTTAGAACAGTAACTAGAGATTGGTGGTCAGTTTCAATCTGAATAGCTCGACCATAAATATAATCATGAAACTTGGTATATCAAATACTATTGCTAAAAGTTCTTTCTCAATTTGAGCATACTGCATTTCAGTATGGGTAAGTGTTCTAGATGCATAGGTTACTGGTCTGCCCTCTTGAAGTATAACTGTGCAAAGACCAAAATTTGAAGGATCATAGGAAAGAGTGACTGGTTTATTCACATCATAGTATCCTAATGTAGGTGGGGTGGCAATTTTCTGCTTAAGGTCTTCAAATGCCTTTTGGTGCTGTTCTAACTATGACCATGTAACATTTTTGGGCATCAGCTCTCTTAAAGGTGCTGTCATCTCACTGAAGTCTGGTATAAACTTGCCTAAATAGTTGACCATGCCTAGGAAAAGCTGTAGTGCTTGAATATTTTCTGGTGTTGGTATCTCAAGAATAGGTATCTCAAGAATAGCTGCTTTCTTGGTCAGGTCTGGTCTCAAGCCAGTAATGGTAAATAAATGATCTACATATGTAACTTCTGGTAGTCTGAATTTGCACTTCAGAGGATTGAATTTCATGTTTTCTTCCCATGATCTGCTTAGAACTCTTATGTTTCTGTCATGCTCTGCTTCACCACTGCCTCCAACCAATAAATCACCTACTATTATGGCACAAGGATAACCCAAAAAATTTTGCTCCATTGCACACTGGAAGACTTCACTTGCAGAATTTATTCCAAATGGCATCCTTAGGAATCTGTATCTGCCAAACGGGGTACCAAAAATGGTTAGTAGTGAGGATTTGTGATCAAGCATCACTTGCTAAAATTAACTTTTTGCATCCAAGGCAGAAAAAAGTGGCATTTGATATTAGGGCTGCGACCTCTTCGACTGTGTGCATTGGATACTGCTGTCTCTTCAATGCCTTATTCAAATCTCTTGGGTCAATACATATTCTGATTTTGTCTTAGCTTTTTTTGTGAGCTGCAGCCATAGACAACACCCATTCAGTTGCTTCTGTAACTGGACAAATTACACCTTCCTGTACCATTTTATCCAGCTGAGTCTTAACTTTATCCTGCATAGCTATTGGAACTCTTCTTGCTGGTCTGACTACTGGAGTGACCTCTTGGTCTAACTTCATAGAATACACAACTGGAAGTTTGCCCAACTTGTCATCGAAAACATCAGCATAATCTGAGGAAATGGCTTCAGAAGAACTAGGAGTTGCACTTATGTGATGAACTTCTTTGGTAAAAGAAAGCAGATTCATTCTCAAGCTATATTGGGGACCCATTAAAGATAGTACTGGTCTTTGCACTACATAGAATAACAAGTTGCAACAGTTTTTGGGTAAATAACATGAAAGCATCCCTGAGCCTCTGAATTTTTTCACCTCCATAAGCAACAAGTTTCACACTACTGGGCACACTGAGTTGTTCATTAGTTCTCACTTTAGCAAATGTGTCTGCTGATATAACATTACATTTTGAACCAGTGTCTATTTTAAGCTCTGTGGATTTACCATTAATCTGGACTGTACAAAACACTTTGCTTTTTGCCAATAAATTCACTGCATCAACTCTCTCACCAATTACTGATACACCATCTACATAGAAAGTTGACTGCTGTGGCTCCACTTAATCAACTTGTTTTTTTTTGTGACCTTTCTTGGCAACTTTGTGAGGTTTCCTTGATTTGCCAGACTTTTGAAAATGGATCCATTTTTTACAGTTGTGACATTGCTGACCAAATGCTAAGCATTTCTCTCTTTTAGACTCATGATTTGCACCACAATTGCAACAGTTAACAATAAAGCCGGACTTGGGTTTTGCTGATTAATGCTTGTACTGCACTGAGCATGCTCCTTTAACTAAACCAGTCTTGCAGTTTAGTGGAAAACTACGTGGTTTCCCTGGCGAGCCAGCAGAGGCTGTGCCTGCCATGTGCTTAGGCCTACTTCTGTTTGCCACATGTTGCATGCTACCTAAATTTGCTCTGGAGTCTGCTGAAACCATACTGTTGTCACTTGCAAGCATACCTGTGTGTTTTTCTGTCACTTCTTAGATCTGAAAAATCTCCATAGGTTCATAGGTTGGTACTAGGCTATTAGCCCTAGGGCCAATACAAGCCTAGCCATAACAATTCCCTGACTATTTCTTCCCACACTATTTACTTCCCTGGACCCCTGTCTAGCAGGGCGACTGACGTGATCCCCGGGGTGAATTTCCTTTCTCCCATCCAATCATCAAGGTTCCTTTTAAAGAGGGCCAAAGAGGCACTCTGCTTGACATGTATGGGCAGTCTATTCCAGAGTCTGGGGATTCTCTGGGTCAGGAACCTATCACTCCAGCATGTTTTGGTTATTGTGATGACAAGGTTTAGATCCCTGGAGCGTGTGGCTCTGAGGGATTGGGATTTATTTAAGGGTAGCATTTCCAACAGCTCTAGATTTGACACGGCCTTGTATGTTAAGCAGAGATCACCTCTGAGTAGATGATATGCGACAAAGTATAGCTGGAGTTTTTTAAGGTGGTCAGTGTAGGGCATCTGCTTTAGGCCTGTGATTCTTTTAGTGAGGTATTTCTGTGGCCTTTCCAGTTGTTGCAGATGTCTTGAGAGGTACATACCAAACGGGGCACTGTATTCTATAATGGGACTAATGAGGGATGAGTACAATGGGACAATGACCTCCTTTTTTTCCGGATGAAAAGCCCTTAGTGATGGTGTGCCACACAGAAGGATTTCCTGACTGTTGTGGCGATGTGGTTATCGAAGGTGAGACCACTGTCCACCTGTGTCCCTAAGTCTCTTATCACACTTTCGGTGCTTAGTGCACTGCCACCTATGTGATAATTCATGGGTACATGTTTTTTTCCCAAAAGGGATATCTATACATTTCTTGGCATTGAGCTTGAGCCCATGGCTCTAGCACCAAGCATCTGTTTCTGTAAGGCCCTTTTGTAGAGTATCTACATCATTTGGGGATTCAATAATGGTTTCCAATTTGCAGTTATCTGCAAACTTTGTTAGCCAGAGTCCTTTAGTGTTGGCCTGTACGTCAGAGAAGTAGATGCCAAACAAGGGCAGTCCCAGAACTGAACCACTGAGGTACTCCACTTGTCACTTGTCTGGAGCTGGATTTGGAGTCGGCTACTTTTACAGTGTGGGTTCTGTCAGTAAGCCAGTTGGCAACCCATTGAGTGATGTGGTGGGGTTAATGCCCAGCTTAGTAAGTCTATCTATGATTCCAGAGTGGGGGATGGTGTCAAAGGCCTTGGCGAGGTCCAGATAGGCAGTGTGGACTGCCTTACCCTCATCCATGGCTCTGGAGACAGATTCGAAGAAGTCAATCAACATCTGTCCTTCACAAACCCAAACTGGGTGGGGTCCAGTGTTTGAAGGTTGCCAATATCCTTGTTTATAAGTTCCATGATAATACGTTCCATGGCCTTGCAGATCAGGCTCTTCAGACTGATGGGGTGGTAGTTCCCAGGATCCAAGGTGGATCCCCCCTTGTGGAGTGGGATAACTGTAGCTGTGTGCCACTCAGTGGGCACAAAGCCTGAGGTAAGGCTATGATTAAACATGACACTTAGGTGAGGTGTCAGTTCATTTTGTAGTTCATGTAGTACACAGCCCTGGATGTTATCTGGTCCCATGGATGCTGTATTCTTCGCTTTGGAGAGTGCGTTTTTTACCTGTGTCATTGTTATTACTGGAATTTGACAATCTTCCAATGCTTTACTCAATGTTAAATCACTTTCACAAAGCAAATTCTTTCTCACAGCAGCACTATTAATACCACACATGAGCCTGTCCTTTATTAACTCATCTTTTAAGTCACTAAACTGACACATTTTGGCTTTGTTTCTCAGGTCAGTTATATAGGCTGGAAAAATGTCCCCTGGTTTCTGATCTCTCATATAAAACAAATGCCTCTCTAATGTAATATCCATCTGGGGACTACACATTTCTCTGAACTTGCACATCAAACACTTGGGGTTTTCCCTTTGTTCAGCCTGCATAACAATATGACAATTCTCACCTTCTTCCTCATATACTGCTGGTGCATACACAAATAAACGTTCTCTTTCTATGGATTCTGACACAGCTAAGTTTAGCAAAATGAATGCCCTGGTGCATGCATCTTTATCTGGATAAGCTGCTTGTATAAAAATATCATACTCTTGCTCAAATATTCTCCAATTCTCTGCAATATTCTGATCAAATACAAGTGGTAAGGGCTTTCAAAATCCATCTGACATATTAACACATACCAGTGAAGGGTTTTGAAAATAAACAAAAAACACATACGCATATGCCAGAAATCTATGCCAGTATTTGTAACTTTGCCCAATAGCACAACAAGCGTTTGTATAACTGAACTTTGTGAAATAAGTCTCTCGGGCACTGCAATACTCTTGAAATTACTGTCTTGCAAGAAATCACCTTTTATCAGTCTAAAAAACATATCAAATAACTGCATGATGCAAATGAAATGGGCAAGAGAGGCTCAGAGTCAATAACATCTTGAAGTAATTTGCCTGTGCAACTAAACTGCACACAGGCGGTACCTTGCTAGGCAATTCTTTACAGTGCAAGAAACACTCTGTAATGATGGCACTTTGCAAACAGACACACCCAGCACAAAAAACTTTTTGAAATGGCTATACTTTGATTGCACGTCATGAAATAGTTGCACTTTGCTCAAAAATAAACTCTTTGAAATACATACACAGTAATAAGTACGCACTGTAAGCATTTTTACACACTTTACAATACTTCGAATAACTCTAGTTATGCCCTTGATACAATATGAAGTCGTAGTTATGCCAAAACAAAGCACTTTGCCAAAAATCCGCATTGAGCTTGATTATAATCCAGGAGGCAGTACATTGAAACAGAGATGGAATGGCCTTATACACCTTAAGAAAAATCCTTTATTGGCCTTTACTAGCTATCAGACTGTAGGTAATCAGGAGCCTGTCATGGAAGGCTTCTTTGACTGTTTCACATTGCTCAGAGAATTGGAAGATAACTTGTATAAACTGAGGAAATATCAATGGCAGCACTTGCATTTTGAAGCCTGCCTTGGGCATAGACCAATTCCCAGGGTATGCAAGTCCTCTGTATGCCAAGTTATGGGGAGTGACATTCGTTGCTGCTGAAAAAATGGCAGCAATTAAATTTAGAACTTGGGTTCAGCTATATACAATTATTGCTTTATTATTATTTTAAACCTATACAGACTGAGTTATCAGAAGCAGTACAGGCTCAGTCTCATATATTAGAATTATTATCTATCAGTGATCGGCATCAACAGATGGTAAACAATATGTTCAATAATTTGATGTTTTTTATTGCAAGTTACAGCGTATTAAGACAAGTAAGTTAATACGTGATTATAGAGACTTTCAACTTGGGAACATCTTTGTATGGCCAAGAGAAAAAGAACGCATTGTTAATACAGAGGCGGCCAATAAGAATGGTCCGGACAACATTCCTCCTGCTATTGACCAACAGACTGATGACATCAATGTACGAGACACTAATGTTGATGTACGAGCAGTTGAGACAGTGAACAATGATGTCAATCAAGCTGAAGAGATACCAGTCAATAATGATAGCTCTTCGAATACAAGTAAAAATATCTCTACATCAGATGAGCGAACAGTTCCTCATTATGATTTATTTGGAGCTAAACCTAAGCTCACCATGGCAACCGGATTGCTTTTTTACCAATTACCAGTGAATGTAAAATTGAGACAAATGGAGAGATCAGCCAGCAGGGGGCATCAGAAATGGAAACACTTCATGGAACATCTGTGGAATACATGGAGGATACGGAAATGACATCTATTAACTTGTTAGTCTGCAATCTCTTGGACTACGCAATTAATTCAGAGGAGATTTCTTTACTTAATAAAGGATTAACCTTTATACCAGCAACACCATCAAATGTAAGTGAAGTTATTTTGGATCTTCGGCTGTTTGCACGTAATGTGGCTTTGAAATTACTATTTAATGCTAATACAACATCTGCATTGAGTGAGACTGAGATAAAAAAAAACAAGTACTTTCATGCCGTTACTACATCGAAATGTGCAGACTTTTGTAAAAACCTGTGAAGATGAAATTATGGCTTATCTGTACTCTGCTCATAAGAAACATTTTCACAATATGAGTAGAGTAGAGCAATTAGCTTTAAACAGTTTGAAAAATAATTCTTCCATCTGTATTATGCCAGCCGATAAGGGGGTAGTAATATTAAATACAACTGATTACGATCAAGCTATGCAATCTATGTTAAGTGATGAAGCCATTTACTGTAAAATTGATAGGGCTAGAGTATGTAGCATTGTAAGTTATGTACATGATGTTCTGTATGAACTATTGATGATAGGTCGATTGATTATGAAACGTACACGGCTCTACATATACAGAATCCCTTAATTTCCATCATAAAAGGCCTACCTAAAATACACAAAGATCTGGTAAAACCTCCACTGCGACCAATAGTTGCATGTGATAGAAGTGTCACACAAGCGTGCTCTATACTTATTGAGAAAAGACTAAAGTTACTTCCCTTATTTCCATGTATATTCAAAGATACCAAACACTTTCTTAATGATTTATACATGGTAACACAGGATAAGGGCAAGTTAGAAGGTATTACATTGGTCACCTTAGATATTAAAGGTTTATTTACTTCCATTCATAGGTTCATAGGTTGGTACTAGGCTTTTGGCCCTAGGGACTATACAAGCCTAGCCATAACAATTCCCTGGAAAATTCTTCCCACAATATTTACTTCCCTGGACCCCTGTCTAGCAGGGCGACTGACATGATCCCTGGTGTGAATTTCCTATCTCCCATCTAATTGTCAAGATTCCTTTTGAAGAGGCCAAGGAGGCGCTCTGCTTGACATGTATGGGTGGTCTATTTCAGAGTACGGGGAGTCTCTGGGTCAGGAACCTATCCCTCCAGCTTGTTTTGTTCATTGTGATGACAAGGTTTAGATCCTTGGAGAGTGTGGCTCTGAGGGATTGGGATTTCTTTAAGTGGAGCATGTCCAACAGCTCAGGGTTTGACATGGCCTTGTATGTTAAGCAGAGATCACCTCTGAGTAGACAATATGCCACAGAGTATAGCTGGAGTTTTTTTAGACGGTCAGCATAGGGCATTTGCTTTAGGCCTGTGATTCTTTTAGTGAGGTATTTCTGCGGCCTTTCCATAGCTGTTGCAGATGTCTTGTGAGGTACATACCAAACGGGGCATTGTACTCTATAATGTGTCTAATGAGGGACGAGTACAGTGGGACAATGACCTCCTTTTTTCTGGATGAAAAGCCCTTAGTGATGAGGTGTGCCACATAGATGGATTTCCTGACTGTTGTGGTGATGTGAGACCACAGTCCACTTTTGTCCCCAAGTCTCTTGTTACACTTTTGGTGTTTAGTGTACTGCCACCTATGTGGTAATTCATGGGTAGATGTTTTTTCCCAAAGGGGATAACTATACATTTCTTGGCATTAAGCTTGAGCCCATGGCTCTGGCACCAAGCATCTTTACTTGGAAGACCCTTTTGGAAAATATCCACATCATTTGGGGATTCAATAATGGCTCCTAATTTGCAGTCATCTGCGAACTTTGTTAGCCAGAGTCCCTTAGTGTTGGCCTTACTTCAGAGAAGTAGATGCCAAACAAGAGTGGTCCCAGGACTGAACCCTGTGGTACCCCACTTGTCACTTGTCTGGAGCTGGATTTGGATTTGTCTACTTTTACAGTGTGGGTTCTGTCAGTAAGCTAGTTGGCAACTCATCAAGTGATGTAGGGATTTATGCCCAGCTTAGTAAGTTTATCTATGATTCCAGAGTGGAGGATGGTGTCAAAGGCCTTGGCGAGGTCCAGATAGGCTATGTGGACTGCCTTACCCTCGTCCACAGCTCTGGAGACTGATTCGAAGAAGTCAGTCAGGCTCAGGAAACAAGATCGGCCCTTCACAAACCCAAACTGGGTGGGGTCCAGTGTTTGAAGGTTGCCAGTGTCTTTGTTTATAAGTTCCATGATAATGCATTCCATGCCCTTGCAGATCAGGCTCATCAGACTGATGGGATGGTAGTTCCCGGGATCCAAGGTGGATCCCCCCTTTTGGAGTGGGATAACTGTAGATGTGCACCAGTCAGTGGGCATGAAGCCTGAGGTGAGGCTATGATTAAACATGGCACTTAGGTGAGGTGCCAGTTCATTTTGTAGTTCATGTAGTACACAGCCTGGGATGTTATCTGGTCCCATGGATGCTGTATTCTTAGCTTTGGAGAGTGCAGTTTCAACCTGTGTGGCCGTGATTGCCGGAATTTGGCAATCTTTTGGTATTGAGGTGGCCCTTTAGGGGTGAGAGGTGGTTGAAGTTGGCACTAAATCGATCTGCCAGGATATTGGCAATCTCTTTGGGATCAGTATATTTAATGCTATTCTGTTGTAGCTCAGAGCAAATCTTGACATAACTATAGAATGCCTTGTGGTTGTCTTTGGAATCTTTGGCAATTTTATTTTCATAACTAGCTTTGGAGGATTTTATGAGGGATATCAGCTTTTTACTGAGGCTGGTAAGGGAGTTTTTTGCATCCTGGGATTTTCCTCTTTTCTGCAACAGTTTCTTCCTTCTGTTATATAGTTTCTTTATGGCAGGAGACCACCAGATTGGCTTCTTTTTTTTGGAGTAGAGCATCTTGGTTCTATTTGGGATGGCACGGTTCATGCCCGCGTGGATGTGCTTGTACAGTGCCTGGATGTAGGATTCAGCATCGAACTTTCAGATCCCATCTGCATGGGTGTCATGAAGTTTGTCACTTCTGACTTGAATAGCAGGACGTTGGCTTTGGAGAAGTTTTTTATGGAGGTTTCCTTACTGGGGGGTGGGGGGGGTGGAGGGGGGGATGTGGATGTCAAGGGTGATTTGCTTATGGTCAGACCTGACCAATGAGGGGGTGACCACTGATGTGGAGCATCTATCTCCCATGTTGGTAATGACCAGGTCTAGGCTAATGGAGCCCCTGGTGGGACAATGGACTAGTTGATCCAAGGCGTTGGAATTTATGAATTCCAAGAACCGTTGGGAAAAGGTGTTGGTACCCGAGTAGTTTTCCCAGTTAATGGCAGGTTAGTTGAAATAACCCAGTATTATGGTGTTTGGTTGTATCTTAATATTTTCCAGTATGTTTAGAAAGGTGTAGTGAGAATCTTGGGGCATGATGGGGGATTTGTAGCAAGCTACAATTTGGATTGCAGTCTTACCTAGTGTTAGCTGCACTGGAAAATTTCAGATGCATTGTGTTGGGCAACTAGCCTGGAGGTGTGAAAATCCTTGGTGAATATGGACACTCCTCCACCTTTAGTGTTTCGGTCTTGGTTTGGTGGCCGAAAAGTGTTGTAGCCTGGTATTGCAGGGGTGCTCTCTGGAGCCTTGAACCAGGTCTCAGTCACTGCACAGATCGATGTTCTCTATTTTTAGGAGTGCCTCGAGAGAGTGCATTTTGAGGTTTAGACTTCTAGCATTGAGTAGCATTACTTTCATATTTTGCATGCTTGTATCTGTTATGGTGTTGGTTTTTTCCTTTGAACCTTGCCTAAAACAGGCACTATAGGGGTGGCAAGAGCTTTAGCTAGTAACCTGAATCCCAGGGGTGACAGGTGCAGGCCATCTCTGGCAAAGCATCATGGTTTTTTTGATCATGTCTTCCCAGGCTGACAGATACTGGATCCCCTTTGAATGACACCAGAAGCGTAGCCAATTGTTGAAGTCAATCATTTTGTCCTTATACTGTGGTATCATTCTGGGTGAAGGCAGGATGCTACTCAGGGCTAGGGTCATACCTGCCTGAACCACATGATCCAAGAGCCCATTCCCAATGAATATGGCTTAGAAGCCATTAGGTATATTTTATCTCAAAACAGTGGTTTTCAGACTAACATCATACATACCACTTGTCTGCTCTTAGAATTAGTATTGAACAACAATATATTCCTATATGGTGAAGATTATTATCTACAGCACTGGGGAGTGGCCATGGGTACTCCCTGCGCAAATTCTTATGCCAATTTGGCACTCGGTAAGTGTGTGGAAGAATATGTTGCTTCCAACCATGCTTTTTTATGTGAACTGATTTTTTATCGTCATTTTGTAGATGACGTTTTTATTTTATGGGGTGGTTCACACAGGGACTTGGAAAAATTTGTTATGTATTTGAATGACAGTACTGATTTTTTGTTTTTTAGTATGGTTTGTTCTAGATCTAATATAGATTTTTTAGACGTGCATATAGAAATTAACAGTGTGGGTGTCAAACACTTCATTACATCGGAAAACCTGCTGGAAGAATAATTTGTTGGTTAATGAAAGTATGCATCCAAGATATACCTACCCCAACATAGTGAAAGGACAATACATTAGGATGTCTACATTATGCACACAAGAATCGAGTTTTTTAGATACTATGAATAATATGACAGAATGTTTTCTACAAAGGGGGTATGCCAAATGTCTGGTGGAAACACAGAGAACAATGGTGCAGGATGGCAGGCGCACTGATAGATACAAACCTCATTTCTCTAGACATGTGGCTCCATAATACTAGGTTGGTCTCTGATCACAGGAATGATAGTCAACATCAACTTAAATTTGGTATTAAATATACCTCCGATCACAAGAATGATAGCCAAAATCAACTTAAATTTGGTATTAAATATACCACTGACATATAGCCTGTGACACAATATGTAAAAAGTGGGATTTTTTAATTTCTGATGGTAAGACCAGAGCCCTGGTAGGTGGTCGCCCCACCTTTTATTTCAAGAATGCAATGAATTTGAAAAGGCAAGTATGTGCCAAACCCCATAGAACTAAACATGTACCGTCTATGAGAGTTGGTACATTCCCCTGCAGGAACTGTTGTATTTGCACATATATTACTAGAGAACAGACCTTTGAACACCCTAGACTTAATTTTAAGTTCTCCCACAACTTCTATATTGATTGCAGGACACAAAATGTGGTTTACTTAGCCACCAGCAACCAATGTCCAAGTTTTTACGTGGTAAAGACTAATAAGATGCTCAAAGAAAGAGTAACAAGACATCTATATGATATAAGAAAAGAAAAGATACGAAAATGCTTTAGCAAAACATATAATGGAGTTCAGTGGTCATTCTTTTTCTTTTCAGGGTCTTGCGATGTATATTTGAGAATGTGAGGGGGGGACATTCTTAATTATACTGAAAAAGTAGAGCTGTCATGGATTTTAAAACTACATCTTTGAAACCAGCTCTGCTGGAGCATGATTTACAATACTAATTAGTTGCTAGGCATCCAGCAATGCTTTTGTCTTTGGTATATTTATACTGTGAATTAATGTTTTTAGATCTGATGAAGCTTTTGTTGGGAAACGCAAACGCACTTATCTTCTTTTTATATTAAAATTCCATGTTTTTATGACCATTGTGTTCCTGCTACTTTTATTTGTTTTTTTTTTCTTGACATATTGTTGAAGTGTAGTGTGGAACTTTACTGACTACTGAGCCTTTTCTCTTTTTGTTGCTTTATTTACTCTTTATGTGCCCTTTCTCCCTTATATTCGTTTTGCTCATTTAATCTCTTTTCATGTCCATTGTACTTTTCTTGTGCTCGTTTTACTCTGAACATGCCCGTTTTGCCTTAAACATGCGTGTTTTGCCTTAGACATAAACATATTAATTTTGCTTTTCTGATAATCGTTTTGTCAAATATCTTAATTTTAAATATTTCCCTTAGTTAATAAATCTTTTGTGCCTTCCGCTTGTTTAACTCATTCACTGCAATGGAACTCAGGAAGTTTGCATTGTAACTTCCAATGGGTGGAGCCTAAGCCTTTTGACAGAATCAAATTATGTCCTCACATTTCAAACAAATGTTCATATACCTGGAACCATAGGGGTTATGAAAGAAGTATAAATGGCAAACTCTTCAGCACAAACTATTTTTATAGTGGTTGTATTCTTTAGGTTCTTGGTCTTAAACCAAATTTTATAAGTCACAGTAACTATTAATGTTTGTAATATTTTGTAAACAACTTACAAACAGATATGCCAAACTGACAGCAACCACACAAGTTACACACATACTGTCGGTAACATTTTATTCATCTAGCTGAGACCTTTCATATGAGGCTAAGGAGTTCTGTGTTACTTGGTTATTGAAATATTTTGAAAAATGTCTTTCAGCTTTTCCCGGTTAGGGGTCGCCACAGCGGAACTCCAGTCCACTAATGATTGGCAGTAGATTTTCACGAACGCAGAGGTGCATAAATTAATATCATAAAAGCAACAGTTAATATCTATTTACCTGCACTAGACACAGGTCAAACATTAATGCAGTTGAGTTTGCCATCATGTCAGCTTTAAGATGAAATCTTTTAAAACCTTGTACATAGCACGTGTTTGGAATTATTGATGCAAATATGAACAAGCAATATCAGGAGGAGGTATCTGCAAATGCACCTGGTGGTGTCACTTGGATGTAATGCATTAATAATGTGGTTTGTGCCCTTGTAATGCTCAATTTTATCTTTTTATAAAATAAGCAGTTTGTGCAAATTCTCATTACCTTTAATTCTTTTCTGGCTCTTTTTTGTGCTCGTTTCTCTTAGTTTACCTTTACTGTCATCTCTGCACCTCATGGCTCCATTATTCTCTGCAATCCCGGTTCTGACACCATGCCACTGTTCTACTTTGGACACAAAAGAAGAGTCTTCCTGGGTTCTGTTCAAGCAGCTTTATTATATACAAACACATCACAATAGAAGTTTACCGACTTTAACTTAAGTAACTTATGTACAAACTAACTACTGCAATCATACATGCTCAATGTCTGTCTGCACTCTCAAAATGGCACTGGGAATAGCATGTGCCTGGTATTTATATGTGCATGCTCAGTCCTTGATATGCTTCTTATCTTAAAGACACAACACATACACTCTGTTCTGGAAGTGCCAAACCACAGAGACCACCCAAGGAGACCTCTGTATAACTCATTCCACAAACTACAGGAGACCACTCAAATACAGGTCCAGACAACATGGATATGTAATTTCCAAATGTCTCCATAGCCAGCTTGGTAGATATAGGCATCCTGAGACTATGTAATGATTGTCTTATGTTCACAGACAACAGCATGTGAGAGATGCACATTCACAATTTCACTAGAGGCAAAAATCTTGCATACAAACAAAGTTCTCAAGAACACATACTACATCTGACACACAGTGTCTACCACACACACACACACACACACACACACACACACACACACACACACACACACACACACACACACACACAAAACAACTTATTCTGAGGCACTAAAAACAATCTTTGCAAACCACAAAATCCTCCTAAGCCTATAAATGTCAATGCCTATCTTCAGCAACATCTAAAGCATTGACAAAAAAAAAATCAACACCAAACATCACACATACGCCTACACCCAGCAGATTACTAAGGGCAATGCCCATAAGGCAAGCTATCACATTACCCAGGACTTTTGTCATACAGGACTCCATTGTATGACACACAGATGTCCCACTCACCAGACTGAACAATGAGAAGATAATACTTATCTGGAGCCAGGATCCATCATATTATGCATGCACTCAAGTCACTATACCACAGGTACCAGTATGACTCTGTCATGGTCCATGTGGGCATTAATTACCTGGGACATACTTCCTTGGACTATATGAAAACAGATATTACTGAGCTCTCTGAATATGCATCTCAGGCAAGTATTTGCCTTGCATTGAGCAACATTATACCTTCACCAAGGATGATGCCACTGTATGAACAAAAGGTGATCGACTTCATTAACTGGATTTGTTTTTAGCATCTTTCTAGGGAGATCCAATATTTGTCAGTATGGGAGGACATGATTAACAAACCACATTGCTATGCAAAGGATGCTCTGCACCCATTTCCCCCTAAGCTTCTGAATATTGGCTAAAACTTTATTCACCCCCTTAGAGCTGTTTTTAGGCAATGCCAAACTGACTGACAGACACATAAACCCAGAGAAGCCTAAAGGTGTTCATGCTCAATGCAAGGAGCATAAACAAGAAACTCCACAACCTACAAGCTCTTCTCACTCTGGAGAATATAGACATCTGTGCCATTACTGAGACATGGTTTAATTCTGCAGAGAGTACTCCAGCAGTGGAAGGATTCAGTGTCTTCCAAACATTTAGACCATCAGCTGAACAGACAGGGACAAAATGTGAAGAAGTTTTAGTTTATATTCCCACCAAGTATAACTCTAGGTTGGTTAAACAGGTCAATGGCCTGGAATTTTTCCATGTGCAAATCACAAAGTCCCATATCATATCTTAGTAATAGGTCACCCTGTATGTGCATAGAATCCCATAACTCATACGTAGACCTACTGGAGACACTTACTATTAAACCAAATACCCAAATTCATGGGACACTTTAACTACCCCTTAATAGACTGGGAAACATACACTGCCTCAAAATCATAGGCACAATGATTCCTGGACTTTATTAACACAAATACCCTTGACCAGATAGTGTGCACACCCACGGGAGGATCAAACTTACTAGAAATGGTACTCACCAATATGGCAGAGTGCTGCACCCCTCGCTTAGTGTCACATTCTCACTGGCAGGGTCAGATCACAAAGCTATCTCCTTTGAAATAAATATTAACTCAGTAACTCCAGCAAACACTGTAACAGTTAGGAACTATTCCAAAGCAAACTACACCCTACTGAGCAATAGTTTGTCAAAATCCAATGCCTTACTCAACATGTGTTCACAGCTACCTAAACAGAATTGTTCACAGAGACCATGTACAACCATACAAATGGCTGTATACAGGCTACTGTACAAACTAGAAATAATCTCAAAACAAACTCTTAAAAACAATGTACACTGATGGAATCCTAACCTTAATAGGGTATATAACAAAAACAAAATGTGAAAGCTAAATTCAGGAAGAACAACTTCCATAATTATGGGAGCTTTCTAATTAAACTAAACATGAAAATAAGAGCACTAATTAAGTCCAACAAGGCAAATTATGAGTTCAAGATATCCTCACAGGCTGAAGACAACCTCATGGCCTTCTAGAGGTATGTCAGAAACCTCAAAGGCAGCTCACAGCAGTGTGCCGAACAGGTGGTCTGTCATGTCATCTTCACTGAGCAGAATGATATATATGCAAATTTGCTGACTGATAAATGCAGCTCAAACTGCACCCACACCCCCACCTCCTCTCATGAAATACCTGCTAGCATAACCCCAGACTAGTAACAGGGAGAATGTCATGGCAGTGATTACTAAGGCCAAAACCACAGCCTCAATGGGTCCTGACAATATCCTGGGATGCCTCCTAAATAGCCTGAAACATGACCAGTGGTCACGACCACTTAAGTTACTTTTCAACTATAGCCTCAAAATAGGCTTTGTACCATGAGAACAGAGTGCAACAATTATCCCACTTCACACAAGGGTGGACCATCAACTGACTCTGGAAACTACAGACCCCTTAATCTGACTAGTCTAATATCCAAAGCCATGAAACAAATTATCAGGGAAATGATCAACAAAAGACATAGGCAACCTTACCTGGTCCTTACCCAGTATGGCTTTGTCAATGAAAGGTCATGCTTACTAAACCCAGTAGACTTCTTTGAGAAGATCACCAAGGCAATGGATGCTGGGAAAACACTGCCTACTGCCTACCTGGACCTGGTTAAGGCATTCAATACCATACTCCATTTGGGTATAGTTGACAAACTCACTGAATTGGGCATAAACACCTACATAACTTGCTGGATTTACAGCTGGCTCACAGGCAAGACCCAGGAAGTCAGAATTGCTGAGACCTCCTCCACTAAGAGACTGGTTGATAGATCTCAAAGGTAAAGCCTAATGTCAAGGGCCTGTGGCTCACCAAGTTCACAGACTACTACAAATCAGGAGCTATCATATCCCCCCACTACAAACTAAACATCTTACAAGAGGGTCTGACACAGGCAAATGACAGGTGTGAAATTCACAGATTAAAACTTAATGCCAACAAATGTATTATAGGGCCTATTGGTAAAACTGTCACCCGGGCTAATTACTCCATTGATAAGACAGCCCTAAGAATTGACCCAGTAGTCACAGATCTGAGAATATATGTAGAAAGTAATCTTTCCTTTGACTAACATGTGGCCAAGGTAGTAAGAAAATCATTCTGTGTCGCCCAACTTAAATGTAAGGGCATGACATCAACGGAAGTCATAGTGCCACTTTGTTCAGCCCTAATCAGACCCATCATTGAGTATAATGCCCCTTTCAGCATGTACCTGACCAAACATATGCAATGGTCATAACGCCCACAAACATTTCTTATCAGGAGAATTCAGGAAATATACACATTGTCCTGTATGGGTTGTCTTAATGCCCTATTTCTATCTTCTACAGGTTACTGAGAGGTGATCTTTGCCTGGAATACAATGCATCCTTGGATCTGATTAACCTTTTGCACATCCACAAAAAGAACATCAGAATCACTAGATCCAAGGATTTAAATTTTGCCTGTGACTTAAATAGGACATGTTTGTGAGACAGATCAGAGGATTGTCCATGTGAAGCAGAGTCAGTCTCTAAACCTATTTGAGCATAACCTTGACCAATGGATGGAAAATTGGAAAGTCCAGCCTTCATGTCTCTGATAGAAGAAGGCAGACAGTATTAACACTCCCCCCACATAACCTCTAGAAACTTCCTAACATACTCCCTCCTAATAAACACCCATGAAACACAGGGACACAATTAGGTTGGGTTGCACGGCTAGGTTTATAAAGGCCCTAGTGGTTGTTAGCCTTATATATACTTATGAATCTATGAGCCTGTAAGAGTAACAGGTGCAAGGGTCAGTTTCATACAGCTGGAATGGAAGCTGCAGCTATTTTGAGTCATACGACTTGTTAGATACTTGGTATATTGAAAATAATTCATAATGTGCATGCAAAGAACTTGAGCATTGATGTATTTATAGTTGCTGGCCAAGAATGTCCAGCTAAGAAGCTGTAAGATATGTATGTATGTGTATATATATATATATATATATATATATATATATATATATATATATATATATATATATATATATATATAAACACAGCCTGACAAACAGATATATGCGTGGGATACATTGTTAAAAAAATAGCTAAACTAATCCAGTTCATGTTGACTCACTAATTAAAAAAAAAAAAAAGGCAGCATATACACAGATGAAGAATAAATGTGGCATGGCTATTACAGTTCATATTGCATACTAATATCTAACGTTTGTATTGTACAGTCAAGAGAAGAAAAATGGATGGAGTTAGGTAAAGCACATACAGAAGTACATATATACTTATTTATGTACCACAGATGCATTTCCATTGCTTGTTGAAATCCTCCTTTAATGTGTGCTTAAATGCCTGGCCCTTTGAACCAGATCTTAAGGATTTTGTAAAGTTTGCTTCAAGTAACATTCTTATTTATTCATTTATTCATTTGTGGGAATATGTATGAGACAATCAATAGTGGACTAGAGCAAACTCTGAGGGTTGCACTACATTAATGTGTTGGCCAGTGCTAGACATTTTTCTTTGCAGATAATTCTATTGACAAGTTTTACCTCTATAAATGATGGGCGATACCAGAGGTGTAGCTCGTTCACCTACCTACCATGTCAGCTTCCTGCATACAAAATTGCATACAGTACTCAATCCATGCAACTCCCTCCTGCTGTACTTACCAGAAGTAAGCCCAAAACAAACTCCAAAAAACAAACTACACTGATGGAATCCTAACCTTAACAGTGTATATAACAAAAGGAAAAAAAAGTCATTGCCAAAATCAGAAAGAAGTCTCATGCTATACAGGAAATTAAGAGGACTAATTAAATGCAAAAAAGGAGAACTATGAGGTCAAGATAGTCTCTCAGGCTGAAGATAACCACAAGGCCTTCTGCAGCTATGTCCAAAACCTTAAATGTAACAAACAGCAGTACCACCTTTACCGAGCAGAGTGACATAGTGAATCTGCTAGCTGACACATTCACCTCTGTCTTCACCAATCACTCTTCCAAGCCTTCCCCCATGAAATTTCTCCTAGTGTAACCCCCCTCCCCAACTATTAGCATAGAGCTGGTCATAGTGGCATTTGCTAAGGCCAAACATACAGCCTCAATGGGCCAGGAAACTATGATATATCAGGTCTACTTAAGGCACTTTTCAACTACAACTGGGTTGCTAAAACAGGTTACATACCAACATGAACAAAGGACTGTTACAGTTACTGCTCTTTACAAAGGTGGACCATCAGCTGACCCAGGGAACTACAGATCCATAAGTCTAATCAGCCTAATAAGCAAAGCCATGAAATGTATTATGAAAAAAATGATAAACAAGGCCATTGGCAACCTACAGACACTAGACCCATCCCAATTTGGCATTGTCAAAGGAAGATCATTCTTTCCAAATGTATCACCTGTAGCATAACTATTTGCATTCTGAATTTTTAATATAGTCCACTACTCTTTCTTTTTGTATACATCTGTGAGACCATTCAAATTCAGAAATATGGAAACTGTTGCTATTATGATATGAAGTTATTATTCCCACCTGTTACGTATAACAGAGTTTTTTTAAATGTATAGTTTCAGCATTTGTGTTACATGCATATACTAATGTTTGGCACATTGATCTTTTATACAGTTGTTCTTTGCCATATCCATTTGAACCTATCTCTCATCTTCAATACTTTTTGTTTTAATAAAAATCCTTCAGAACACCTCCATAACCTAATAACTTAATACAAACAGACAAATCTAGGTACGTCTTCAAATAATGAGATTTGACACTCCTAATAGGTAAAATTGTCCCAGATTAACAGCTACACTAATAGGCTTGAATTGACCTTTAAAAAAGGTTATTTTTGCTAAGATGCATGGTAGAGTCTGTCCTTCTACTGACACTAAATGCTGTTTTTTGTATTACCTTTATTCATCTCTTAGATGTAGAAAGCAATTTGAATGCTCTCAGAACACACTGTCTTTTAACTACTAAAAGAAAAAATATTCTGTTTTTATTGCCCTTATAAGTTTGTCTCCATTGAAACATGAAAATCAGATGCACAGTTGCCTTCAGCTACATGTTTCTCGTGTTATACTTTTGCTAAAGGAAAACTTTTCATTACATTCAATGTTCTTTTATTCACTTGCTTCCACTTAAAACTTGCAGTTAGATTAAGCCAAGGACCTTAATCCAGTCATTCCCCTATGCAAAAGTAATAAAACTCATATCAGTTGTACTTATACCATGCTGTTTCGTCCAAGCTTTAGTCTAGTTTTGCATTGCAATGCTTACATTTCTTAAAACTGAACAAAAAGAAAAAAAATGTTTTAGTATCCCTATTAGACACAAAAATAACTGAAAAGCTTTACTAAATAACATGCAGTATATGTCGTTTTATAAAAAAAATACTGTCAAGAACAAAAAGAGCTTTACTTACAGTTACCGCTTTGCTTCTTTTCCCCTCTTCTTAATGTTCTTCCAAACATTAATGGCATGAAGTAGAGCATTTGTTTTAAAGTTCCCTACAAGTTAAACAAAGTAAAAAAAAGTCCAATATTTCCAGGTTTTCTTGATCCACCACATTTCACAAATGTGATTGATGCTCTGTAATCCCAAATTTATTCATCAGTTTCTGACTTTCTGGTTTTATTCCTGTTGATGATCTTCTTTGTTTCTGGTTCATTTCCAACATATTCCAGGTTCTTCTAGCCAACTCCTGTGCTTTTGTGGGTCACTTAATCATTTCTTTTGGAATATTGGAAAACGTTTCACAGGAATAGTCTATCTCTCTAAGCTTTATTATCAGAAGAATAAGAAGCTGAATTCCCTTCTCTTTAATAGCTCACTTTTTGTTGGACAAACTTTTTATTTTCCTCCTTAATATGTTCTGCATCAAAAAGTCACTTTGAGTCTGCAGGGAAAAATATTCTGAAGATAGCTGGATACAGCAGCTTGAATCTATGCTACTTAACATTCTCCAATTGCTGGACTATATTTACTCCTCTTCTGCCTGGTGTACAGTGAGTAATCATTTTCCAGAAACACTCTACTGTCTTCAACTTTTAGTACATTACCCTTTTGCCACACGTTTGTCACAATCAACTGTATTGCATCCTTACTGTTAGAGATCTTGGCTTCTTTCTCATAACCAGTTTTGGAGTGTACACACAATGTGCCCTTTCATTTAACAACTCCCTCTGTGAAATACCAGTCCAGTTGCTTATTTGTGCTTTCATAAAATTAATACATTCTGTTTGTTACATTTTCTCCAGTACAGTGGAAAATCTCAGGTTTTCCCTATATGCCCTGTCCTCTAATTCTACCAGTTTTTCAAACATCTCTTTTTGAGCGGTATCATACTGAGCCAGCCTTTTCTTCATTTTGACCTCTAATTTTTGCTGTTTTGTCAGATATTCTGTATATCTGTTTAAAAGTTTTTTTTATCTGATTTGATATACTCCTATATTGTTTCATTTATTTTAATCAGCTCTGAGTACATTTGACTTATTTTTTCCTCTAGATTACTGAAAGTCATGTCTTACACACAAGCTGGAGCTTGTATTGCTTTTTGCTAAAGAACTGCAGGATTCTTCCCAGCATGTGTTTTCTTCTCAACTTGTGTGGTTGATTTTCTTTCAAGTTATCTAAATTTCTTCTTTGCTGTCATCCAGTCAGTACACTTTCTAGCCAGTAACAGAAATTTACCCAAAAAGACAAAATTAGTGGATCTCTTTTCTGATTTCCTTTTTTTCACACCGGGAGAGATGAAATTAAGCTGTTACACAGTGTGCAGCCATCTTGGAAGTCTGCACAACTGTTGTCTTACGAAGAGCACACTCGATGGGATTACTTTAATATCCATTTGGAATTATTATGCCTCCACTTACAGTACATGTAAATATGATACCTTAAAATGTGGTCCTGTTAATGTGCCATATCACCATTCTCTGGCTAAGCCACTCCTGACTATCACAATTGTTTGACAGACATAACTTATTTGTAACTGTGCCATACCACCATTCTTTGGCTAAACCACTCTTGCTTGTCAGGAACATGTCATATTGCTGAAGGCAGTGTCAAGGAACACAGAGAAATCAATGGCAGTTCACCAAAACCTGTGGAGATTTCTTTTTTCTCCACTGTTTGACCTCGGAGTTGATATATATTATCCTGGGGGTGTGGGGGATGCCTATCCAATGGGGGGGGTGCAGGGGCTTGCACCCTCTAAAAGTCTTTTAATGTTTAAAGAAGTTAGTTTCCACAAAACCACTTTTGCGTTCGCTGAAACTGCCTTTGACAAATTGACATGAATCACAGTCTGTCAGTATTGACTGACAGACATACCTTACCAGATTCAACCCCCTGGATATCATGCCCCACAAGCTACAGGAGCTGTAAATCAATTGATTTTCTACAGCAATGGACATATATCAGAAAGAGCAAACCTCAAGGTACGAACTAAGAAATGCTTTTGTTGGTCATACATCCAATATAAATTGTTCTGAGGGATCAAAAAAGATTTAGCAATGCTACTACTCATACAAGTGTGATTTAATTATATCACTGTTTGTTTGATAAACCACTCTTATCCATCAATATTGTTTTTCATATACACATTTCCAGATTTGAACCAATGCCTGTCAGACTGCACATGCTACAGAAGTCAGTATTAACTTCATGCACCGCAGGAGAACTCTCACTAAAAGAAGACCTATTTGAGTGTCATTAAATCATCAGTGTTGAAATCTTATGTTAGACCTGAAAATGATACAATGAATGTGCTGCAATTTTTATGTATCATTGTTTCATGATAATACACTCACATAATGTTATCCTTTTTTAGATTTGAATAGCTGCCTACATAAGCCAACAAGCTACAGAACTGTGCATTAAATTCATACCCCCCAGGTGAAGCTTTAACACACCTATGAGACTGAACATATTTGAAGGCATGACATTCTCACTGTATTGCTAAGCAGCTGTTTGGGCTAAAAGTAATGGAAGAGTCCTCTTTAACTGTAACTGCACACACTACAGCTGTGGTGTGTGCCATTCATCCCTAGCACTCCAGTCACACACACTCCTACTCAGTTACTGCAGGGTATGAGCACCTACCTATTTAAGTACACAAGCTACAGGCTATTGTATTGCCACAGGAGAAGTCTTGCTACAGCTGTGAGACAAACTCATACTTTATTAAGTCCACAAGCTTGAGGACATTGCATTATTTCCTAACACCACAGGAGAAGGCTTACTATAATGGCGAGATAAATCACATTTCAGCAAATGGTTTCCTCATTGTTTAACAGAGCAATTGTCTGGGCTAAAATGGACAGAAATTAGTGGGAGAGCGCTTTCCAGCTATGCATTTACACATGGGATCTGTGGATGACACCCCTCCTATCTACATGTACATTCATACACACAGACTGATACAGTGTGGAGTCTATGCATTAATATCTGGATTTGAACCAACAACCTAACTAGGATCACATGCTACAGACCACTGCATAAATCACCAGCACCATACAAGAAGTTTAATTACAAACTGTGAAATATTGCACATTTGAAAAGATGACATCACCAATGTTTTGAGAGGGCAAGGTGTGTGCTAAAAGGGAAGGAAAGAGGTGGGAGAACTGCCTCCTACTGTAAACCCATTTGTACCTTGCACTAGAGACACACCCACACCCACACCCACACACACACACACACAAACCCACACATGCAGAGTAGTTGGTCACCGCTGGATTCAAACCACCTATCTACACAACACAGAGTACACAGGCACAGTGGCAAGTGCCACAGGGGAAGTTTTAATTTAACTGTGAGAGAGAGTACATTTCAAAGAATTACCTCATCAATGTATTTCAGAGATGCTTTGGCTAAAAGTGGAAGAAACTGACTGAGGGTAGCCCTCTCCCAGTTTAAATGCTGCTCCTGAATGGAAGTGTCCATATCAGGTGTGGGGGTTCATAGGTTCATAGGTAGGTACTAGGCTATTGGCCCTAGGGCCTATATAAGCCTAGCCAAAGGTACCCTGGCTTTCGCCACCCCAAAAAATTATTTTCCTGTGCCACTGTCGAGCAGAGCCACAGAAGTGATCCCCGGGGTGAATTTCCTATCTCCCATCCAATCATTAAGATTTTTCTTGAAGAGTGCTAATGAGGAGCTTTGTTTGATATAGATAGGTAGTATGTTCCAGAGTATGGGAAGTCTCTGGGACAGGAATCTATCCCTACAGCATGTTCTGTTTATTGTGGTGACGAGGTTTAGGTCCCTAGAGCGTGTAGCTCATAGGGATTGGGATTTCTTTAAGTGGAGCATGTATAAAAGCTCTGGGTTTGACATAGCTTTGTGTGTTAGGCAGAGATCGCCTCTGAGTAGGCGATATGCAATGGAGTAAAGCTGCAGTTTTCTGAGATGGTCTGCATAGGGCATCTCTTTGAGGCCGGTAATCCTCTTTGTGAGGTATTTCTGTGGCCTTTCCAGTTGTTGTAGATGTCTTGTGAGGTACATACCAAAAGGGGCATTGTACTCTATAATGGGTCTAATGAGTGACGAGTAGAGGGGAACAATGACCTCTTTTTTCCTGGATGAGAAACCTTTTGTGATGAGGTGTGCCACATAGAAGGATTTCCTGACTACTGTGGCAATGTGATTATAGGTTCATAGGTTCATAGGTTCGTACTAGGCTATCTGCCCTAGGGCATTTATAAGCCTAGCCAGAGTGTGTGTGGCTTTCACCACCCCTTAGGATGAGAATAATACGCCCTTTTAGGGTTTAGTTTACTGTGCCTCTGTCTAGTAGTGACACAGAGAAGACCCCCGGGGTAAACCTACGATCTCCCATCCACTCGTCAAGATTTCTCTTGAATAGAGTCAGTGAGGGGCTCTGCCTAACATGGATTGGGATTCTGTTCCAGAGTGTAGGGAGCCTCTGGATTATGAATCTGTCCCTCCAGCACGTCCTATTTATTTCTGTGTTGAGGTTTAATTCTCTTGCTCTCATGGCTCTGGTGGATTTGGATTTACTAAGTTGGAGCATGTCCATTAATTCCGGATTGGACATGGCCTTGTACGTCAGGCACAGATCACCTCTGAGTAGGCGGTATGCGACTGAATAGAGCTGGAGTTTTTTTCAGTCGGGCAGCATATGACATATGTTTAAGACCCTTTATCCTCTTGGTGAGGAACTTTTGGGGTCTTTCCAACTGCTGCAGGTGACGGGTAAGATACATCCCAAATGGGGCATTGTACTCAATCATTGGCCTGATAAGAGAAGAGTACAGGGGCACAATGACCTCTCTTGATCTAGATGTGAAACCCTTCATGATAAGGTGGGCAATATAGAAGGTCTTCCTAACCACTTTGGCAATGTGAGTGTCAAATGAGAGGTTACTGTCAACCTGGGTCCCAAGGTCCCTGATTACCTCTTCTGTACTTAATGGATTACCACCTATGTGGTAATTTGTGGGTACCTTGTTTTTCCCAAAAGGTATGACTATACATTTTTTGGCATTCAGCTTAAGGCCATGGCTCTGGCACCAATTATCCGTTTCTATGAGGCCTCTCTGAAGGATGTTTGTGTCCGCTGGAGTATCAATTATGGCGCCCAGTTTGCAGTCATCTGCGAACTTTGTCAGCCACAATCCTCCTATGTTTGCCTGTACCTCGGAAAAATAAATGCCGAACAAGAGGGGTCCCAGGACTGAGCCCTGTGGGACACCGCTTGTGACTGGCTTAGAGTCTGACATAGCTCCAGCAACTCTGACCCTGTGGGTTCTGGCCTTGAGCCAGTTTGCAACCCATCTTGTGACGTATGGGTTTACATTTAAGCTGGTGAGTTTGTCTATGATGCCCGAGTGGGGTATTGTGTCAAAGGCTTTTGCAAGGTCAAGGTAGGCTGTGTGAACTGCCTTACCCTCATCAATGGCCTTAGTCACTGTTTCAAAAAAGTCGATCAAGTTCAAAAGGCAGGATCTGCCTTTGACAAAGCCAAATTGGGTAGGATCCAATGTCTGTAGATCCCCAATGTCCTTGTTTATGAGATCCATAATGATCCTCTCCATAGCTTTGCAGACCAGGCTCGTCAAGCTTATGGGGCGGTAATTTCCAGGGTCTGTAGAAGCACCGCCTTTGTGAAGTGGTACCACTGTCGCCGTACGCCACTCTTTGGGTACGTATCCTGTAGTAAGGCTAAGATTAAACAGCAGCCTTATGTGTGGGTTTAGTTCCTCTTGGAGTTCATGTAGCACACAGCCCGGGACACCGTCCGGTCCCATTGATGCTGTGTTTTTAGCTTTAGAGAGGGCGGCTCTCACCTGGGCATCTGAGATATTAGGGAGGCTACACTCTGGCTGGGATAGTTATTTCTCCTTTTGTGGGGGAGGGGGAGGAGAAATTTGCACTGAACCTGTCTGCCAGAATGTTGGCAATGTCAGTGGGTTCAGTGTATTTTGTATCATTTTGGACTAACTCTGAGCATATCTGGGAGTTTCCACCCAGGTTTCTAACATAGCTAAAGAAGGCCTTGTGATTGTCTTTTGTGTCTTTTGCGATTTTTCTCTCAAAGTTGGCCTTGGATGATTTTATGAGTGATCGTAGTTTTTTGCTAGTACTGATCAGAGATGCCTTCCCTTTTAGGGATTTTGCACTGTCATGTAGTAGCTTCCTCCTCCTGTTGTATAGTTTGTTAATGGCTGGGGTCCACCAGACCGGGCACCTGCCTTTGAGGGAATGGGTCTTGGTTTTATTTGGGATTGCATGATCCATGCATTCTTGAAGGTGCCCGTAGAAGGCATTTGCAAAGGATTCAGCAGTGTGGGTTGTGGTTTCCACTAGCCCAGGGGCCTTGAAGGATACCATTTCAGTCTTAAGAAGTGTGAAGTTGGCTTTTGAGAAGTTCTTCACTGTGGTCTTTTGTGCAGGGGGTGGGGGCGGGATGTGAATTTCCAGTGAGATTAATTTATGGTCTGATCTTACCAGAGAGGGATATACTTCCGGTGTGGAGCATTTTGTCCCCATGTTTGTGATGATCAGGTCTAGTATATTGTCTCCTCTTGTGGGAATGGTGACCAGTTGTTCCATTGCATTTGAGTTTATGAATTCTAGGAACCTTTGGGCTAGGGTGTTGGGGCTTGAGTAATGTTCCCAGTCTATGTTTGGGTAGTTGAAGTCTCCCAATATAATGGTATTTGGAGAGACATTCATACTCTCTAGTGTCTTCAGGAAGGCTGTATGGGGTTCCTGAGTTTGAGAGGGTGGTCTGTAACATGCTACAAACTGTAAGGCAGTTTTGCCTATGGTTAGTTGCACCTGGATGGTCTCCGATGCTTCGTGCGTTGCCACTAACCTGGAGGTGTGGGTATTTTTGATGAATATGGATACTCCCCCTCCTTTTGTGGTTCAGTCCAAGTTTTGGGGCCGGAATGCATGATATGAGGTAAAACCTGATAGTGCTGGGGTGCTCTCAGGAGCCTTGAACCAGGTTTCAGTCACTGCACAGACATCGATGTTCTCCATACTGAGAAGGGCTTCGAGGGCGTGCATCTTGAGGTTTAGACTTCTGGCATTGAGCAGCATTACCCTTAGTTTTTTTCCACTTGTGTTTTCTAGGGAGGTAGGTTTGTCCTTTGAGCCTTGCCTAAAAAAGGCACTATGGGGGTGGCAAGAGCCTTGGCCAATATCCGGAAGCCCAGGGGTGACAGGTGCAAGCCGTCCCTTGCAAAGTAGCGTGGCTTGTCAAGCATGTCATCCCAAGCAGACAGACATTGGATCCCCTTAGAATGACACCAGTAATTTAGCCAATTGTTAAAACTGATCATTTTGTCTTTGTACTGTGGCATCATTCTTGGTGAGGGTAAGATGCTGCTCAGGGTCAGGGTCATACCGGCCTGGGCTACATAATCAGAGAGCTCCTCTATGTCTCTTTTCATGTAGTCCAGGGAGGTACGTCTCAGGTCATTCACACCAGCATGTACAATGACTGAGTCATATTTGTACTTGCTGTGGAGTGACCTGAGTGCTTGTGTTATGTGGCGGATTCTAGCTCCCGACAGGCAGCTTACCGTGACCCTCTCCTTGTTCAGTCTGGTGAGCGGTACGTCAGTGTGTCTGACTATGGAGTCACCTATTACAAGTGTGTCTGGCATGTTGTTTGGCCTTAAGGGCTGTGACTGTTTAGCACACTGACTATGTGAACTATGTGTTGCATGTGCTATGTCTTGAGATGGTGGTTGCTTGGGTGTCTGCTTTGGAGGCCTCTGTTGTTTTGGTAGATTTTTAATCAGCGCCTCCGAGTATGTTTTTGTGTCTTTATGTGTTTGGTTTGCAATTGTGATAGTTCTATGTGAGACTGGGTTTGTGGTGTGCGTGGTTACCTTCTCCTCCTGACTGGTCTTGCCAGTACTGAATTGAGGGAGCTCAGCCTCCAGTTTTGCTATATAGTTGCATCTCTCGCATATATTTGTATTTGTTGGGAGGAGGAGAGGGTTGTCTGTGTACATGAGGCAATTGTAACATTGCCTCAAGATTCCCAGATTCACCAGCTGAACAGGAGAGGACGCTAGCAACTGACCCTTCGACATGCTAGAAATAGTGAAAAAGATTGCTGTGTAACTGAGTCAGAAAGGACCTATAGGGAAATGGGTACTCAAGGGAATTTAGGTGAATGAAGTACTTTCTTTTGATTAAGAGTGCTTTACTTGTATAACTAAATGCTTTAGGAGCAAGTGCTGAGCTTTTCAGATACAGTATAGGCTGTATAGATTGCAAGTAGAACAGTTCTAAGGGAAAAATTGAAGAGCAGACTTTACGGAGCCAGAAATAGTTTAAACTTGATTAACCGGCGCTGCCCTATGCTGCTCTATGAGCAACTTCGCGCTAATTCGCGCTAAAACGCTCTAAAGCGGGCTTTATAGCAGGGGGTTGAAAAGAGCCAGGAATTGACCCAAAATGGCCAATAAACTACAAGTTTCTGGGCTGGAACCAATCCTCTAGGGACAAATAGGTTGCTCAGTGCTCCCCACTCCCACTGGTGAGACAAAGAAGCTTCCTCTTATCCAAATAAGGGTATGGATAGCACAGGAACCAAGACAAAGCCCAGAGATCAGCAAAATCTGAAGACTGGACTATTCTAGTTCAGAAAAGCGGGAAAACAAGGATATTTTTTTGTTTTTTTTCTTTTTTTTCACAGAGAAGGGAGAAAAGATGCAGTAACAAACAGTAAATGCTATAAAACGGCTAGCACACTTTAGTGTGTTAGCCTAACAATTAAATTTAACAAAAATAACTTTTTAAAGTGCTAACAGTATAAATTCAACACAAGAACAGTAAAAACAATATGCAGAGCTGTTTTTTAAGCGAAATGCAGTCGAGATGCAGTACTTTAAGCGAAAGCCAGAAAAAATACTTATAAATCCAGGAAAGTCACTCTTTCACTCTCTGCTGCTTGTAGAACTCTGCAGGACACCACGAGGAGCTGTGCTGAGTCTGTTACAAGTAAAAAAGCACGCAAAAGCGGGCTTTATAGCAGGGGGTTGAAAAGAGCCAGGAATTGACCCAAAATGGCCAATAAACTACAAGTTTCTGGGCTGGAACCAATCCTCTAGAGACAAATAGGTTGCTCAGTGCTCCCCACTCCCACTGGTGAGACAAAGAAGCTTCCTCTTATCCAAATAAGGGTATGGATAGCACAGGAACCAAGACAAAGCCCAGAGATCAGCAAAATCTGAAGACTGGACTATTCTAGTTCAGAAAAGCGGGAAAACAAGGATATTTTTTTGTTTTTTTTTTTTCACAGAGAAGGGAGAAAAGATGCAGTAACAAACAGTAAATGCTATAAAACGGCTAGCACACTTTAGTGTGTTAGCCTAACAATTAAATTTAACAAAAATAATATAGATATTATTATCAAAGGAGAGACTACTGTCCACCTGTGTCCCAAGGTCTCTTATCACACTTTCGGTGTTAAGTAGACTACCACCTATGTGGTAGATCATGGGTACTGAGTTTTTACCAAAAGGAATGAAAATGCACTTTTTGGCATTGAGCTTGAAGCCATGGCTTTGACACCTGGCATCTGTCTCAGCAAGGCCCTTTTGTAGGATGTCCACATCTTTTGGAGTTTTGATTATGGCTCCTAGTTTGCAGTCATCTGAGAACTTCATTAGCCAAAGGTCTTCTGTGTTGGCCTGTACTTCAGAGAAGTAGATACCAAACAGGAGAGGACCCAGGACTGAACCCTGTGTTACTCCACTTGTCACTGGTCTGAAGCTGGATTTGGAGTCTGCTACTTTCACAGTGTGGGTTCTGACAGTGAGCCAGTTGGCAACCCATCTTGTGACATAGGGATTTATACCTAGTTTAGTGAGTTTATCTATAATTCCAGAGTGGGGGATGGTGTCAAAAGCCTTGGCGAGATTTAGATAGGCTGTGTGAACCACCTTACCCTCATCTATGGCTTTGGTGACTGCTTCAAAGAAGTCTATCAGGTTTAGGAGACATGATCTGCCTTTTACAAACCCAAACTGGATGGGGTCCTGAGTTTGGAGATTACCAATGTCATTGTTTATAAGTTCCATGATGATACGCTCCATAGCCTTGCAGACCAGGCTCATTAGGCCAATGGGGCGGTAGTTTCCAGGGTCTGTGGTGGCTCCCCCTTTGTGGAGTGGGATAACTGTTGCTGTGCGCCATTCAGTGGGCACATAGCCTGAGGTGAGGCTATGATTGAACATGGTACTTAGGTGGGGTACCAGTTTGTTCTGCAGTTCATGTAGAACACAGCCTGGGATGTCGTCAGATCCCATGGATGCTGTGTTCTTGGCTTTGGATAGTGTGTTTTTTAGCATTGTAGCCATGATTACAGGAACTTTGCATTCTTCTGGTATAGAGATGGGCCCTTTAGGGGATGACAGAGGGGTAAAGTTAGCACTGAACCTATCTGCCAGGATGTTGGCAATATCCGTTGGTTCTATATATTTAGTGCCATTGTGCTGGTGAAGCCTATCCTACCTAGCACTGCAGACACACTCAAGCTACTCAGCCACTGCTTTTCTTGAACGACTACCTATCCAACTAGACAATCTAGAGTACATTGTATCAACCACAATTATAACAGGAGAAATCTGACTTTAAGTGTGAAATGCTGCACATTTGTAAGGATAGCCACATCAGTGTATTTCAGAGAAGACTGGGCCTCACAGGTTTGGCTGAAAATAAATGTGTCTTGACAAGCAGAAAAACAGCAATGTGTTGACAAGTTATTTTTGGTATTAAATTATTCACTAGAAATTTAACTTTAAAAATTATGTTTAAGGGCATGAAGGAACAAGTAAATATGTTTAGGAAACCAAGTACATTTATTCCAATGACAAATCCTTTAATAAATGCCTTTGAAAGTATGTGTGTTGATGAAGTTTATAAATTGCAAATGCTAGATGATAAGAAGTGCAAATATAAAAGAAGTACTTTTAATTTAACTAAGGATGAGCAGAATGCTTTAAGAAAGTTGCAAGAGAACACAGATATAATTATACATCCATCTGACAAAGGTGGGCCAATAGTAATCTTGGATGCAGATGGATACAAATATAAGGTGCTTGATATGTTAGAGACTGATGGCTTTTATAGGAAAATAAGCATTTTAGATATTATAAATATGACTGAACACGTTAAACAGCGTTTATGTCAACTTATGAGAAATTAATATATAACTAAGGAATTGTTTGATTATTTTGTTATGCAGCATCCTGTAATTCCTGTTATACAGGGATTACCGAAGTTACATAAAGATAAAATCAATCCACCTTTGAGGCCAATAGTATCAAGGAGGAGATGGTGTACAGAAACGATCTCCATATATATATATATATATATATATATATATATATATATATATATATATATATATATAGAGAGAGAGAGAGAGAGAGAAACATCTAAGGCCAGTGCTGAATAATATTTATCAGGTTCTGAGAGATACAGAGCATTTTTTAAAGGATTTATATGTCTATATGAATAATAGAAATAAGGATGAAACATTCATATTAGTGACAATGGATGTGATGTCCCTTTTCATGGTGATACCTAATGAGTTGGGTCTAAAAAGTTTAGAGAGATTCATCAGAGTGTACTCTAGTACCGAAGAAAGACATATACATTTGTTAATAGAGCTAACTAAGTTGGTTCTATACAACGATGTCTTTATTTTTGATAAGGATGTGTTTTGGCAATGCAGTGGCGTAGCTATGGGCACTTCATGTGCCAATAGCTATGCCAATGCAGTAATGGTTATATGGGAAACAGAATTTATGCTACAGGGACCATTTAAAGAAAAAATATTGTCTATGAGGAGGTTTACAGATGATCTTTTATGCTATGGGGAGGCACCTATAAGGAGTTACGGAGATTTGAGTGGTACATCAACAGTAGTACTTCTTATTTGAAGTTTACAACAGTACATCCAGAAAATAATATTAACTTCTTAGATGTATCAATAGTAGTTGAGAATAGTGGAGAAATATATACCAAACAGTATAAAAAAGTTTGCCATGTTAATCATCTCCTGTCTAAGAACAGTATGCATCCACTGCATATTTTTAAAAATGTGGTTAAAAATCAAGTTTGTAGAGCCTCTAGGCTAAATATGTGTGATGATGATTTTCATAAATGAACTGAAGTAGTTGGAAATGATTTGAAGTCCAGAGGGTACACTGAATCATTCTTGGATAATAATATTCAGCAGGTTGTAAAATTAAGACAGTCTAATGCTAAACCTTACTTTTCTGAGAACAGGAAAGAATGTCTGAACAATAAGGAAAGTGTCACTAAATTGAAAGTACCTTTAGAATATTCTGCAAATGTAGGCATGTATATGGATATTGTAAGGAAATACTGGGGAATTCTAACCAGTGATAAACAGGTTAAGGAGATGATAGATGTGGAACCAAAATTTTTATTTAAGAATAATTTGTCCCTGAAAAGGAGACTATATTATTCTAAACAGTGTTGGAACCCCAATAAGAGTTGGTACTAGACTGTGTGGACATTGATCATTCTGCAAATTTATAGATACATGTGCACAGTTTACACACCCATACTATCATAGAATATATAATTTTTGTCTCTATGCTACCTGTGAAACTAAACATGTGGTTTATCTAGCACATTGTTTAAAATGTAAAAAGATGTATGTGGGGAAAACTGATAGGTGCTTAAAAGATAAAATTAGGGAGCATCTTAACCACATTAATAAGGACAATTTAAGTGCTTCAGCTAAACATGTGAATGAAACTGATGCTGGACACACATTTAAGTTTTTAGTTATAAGCAGAGCACCTGAGAATATCAGAGCTGGTGACATACGAAATGTCACAGAAAACTTAGAAGCAGAATAGATAGTAAAGATTGAGAGCTAATGCTGATTTTGGAATGAATGAATATGTTCATCTCAAGCCTTTATTAAAGAAAAGACCCTTCACTAGGTGAAAATACGTGCAATAGGTAATATATAGTAAATAATTATACATATTTTGTAGAGTATGTATTGTAATGTTTTATATCTTTTTACATATTTTTTTAAAACTTAAGTACTGTCTTTAAATGTTTAGTCAAATATAGGCAGGTAGATGTATAATATCCTTGTCTTGAACATTTTAACATGAGTGCAGGTTTAAGGTGATGTCACTACTTAATTACCTCAGGTGTTTCTGTATATGAATTTAAACCATTCCTGTTTGAACAGTTAGCATCTGAAGAAGTGGGATTTGTACCTATGAAAGCGCTTGTGCTTCCTTTTTGTGGATTAAAACTGTTTTGAAATTGCAAACTACAGCCTCTTCATTGGGTCCTTTTGGTTTTTATCTTATTTTTTGTTTTACACTATAGTTTATTGACCATGTCAACGATGAATGATAATCATAATTGTGAAATAATGGCTTAACAACCAAGTATTCATATCTGTTCAGCTCAGAATGATTGCTTGCAAATTTTCATTTGGTGTGTCATCAATATTTCCTTATGCTTGGACAATGTGCAATGAAAATCAAAAAGCATACAGGTCAAATATATTAAATTATGGTACTTAATACTTCTCAGCAAGTATATTTGTAAAGGTGCCACACCACAGATCATTTGCAAGAGTAATATGTTTGAGTACAAACAATTTACAGTATATAGTGTAAAGACAGCTTCACAGTGAAATCATCATATGAGTACAACAATTAATTACAACATACCACTTACAAGGTAATCTGCATGACTGATGGCAAAATATTAGTGCATGCATAAATATTTTTGAGGTTTTCAGCTTATAACAGGAACTGACAGTCGTCTATGGTACTTCATGCCAACCTTCATGCAAATGAGTACAGACATAAATGTCCATTTCAGAATAGATGTCTGTTATGTTAATGTTTTTATGTTTTCTGTGTCATGATTTAAACATTTTTCATGATAATGGCAGTAAAGTACTTATGATATTGATAATATAGGTGCATACCTAGAGACTGTCTTCATATCTGGTGATGGCTTATAGATTTAAGGCATGTTGTACTACAGTCACTACATGAAAACATACATGTAGGTGTCATACTTAAGAAAATAAACTCTAGAAAATGCATGGCAGTGCAAATTAATTTATCTCATCACCTTCTGTGTCTATAGCAGTAATACCCTTTAAGATGCCTAGGGTAATAAGATTATTACACCGTAAATCCTTGATTTGAACAAATGTCTTGCACTTATTGATGGGAAGGTATGACCATTTCTGGGCTGATTATGAGCCACATAAGGGACTAAGCATGTTGCTGCTGGTGGAATCACAGATGTATGCATGAATCCATTAGGCAAAATTTAGTGAGCAACTAGAATGTTCAATATTTATATACCTGATACTAGATTCAAACACCTGCCAATCTGCATCAACAGTCTATAGACATGATTGATAGCTGATCAAACCACATAAGAAGGCAAATTTCAAGTGGCAAAACCCACACCTTTGAAGGGACTATGGAAATTTTTTGAAGCAAGTAAGTTTGTGTCTAGCATACTTCATAACAGTAGTTACACTTGAAACATTCAACTCGGCATTCTCTTCAACATATGATGAAAACTTGTTCCACAATGCAGCAAGGCTAAGCACACGTTTTTGCCATAAGCTATGAACTACCATTTTCTGTGAGTTACAGTTGTTTCTCAGTGCCAAGCATCATGCAAATGTTGAGGACAAAGGATGACACAAAAGGGGGTAAAAGAGAGAGATAGAGGAATAGCAAGAGACACATAGAAAACGTTTTTGTTTATGGGACATTTCTGTCCATCTTTGTGGTGTGTCAGTCTTAGGCTTGTCATCATAAAGATTCCGTCATGCTCTGTAATGTAAAGTGTTTCCAATATGGAGCAAGCAAGAGTAGTAGAGTAGAGACATGATTAAGACAAACAAGATAAGGGTAGGTTAATAACATGTGTAAGCAACAGTTACACATATAATATTAATATGAAAAAACATTACATATTTGTCTGACATATTTCTGGATTCTAACCCTTGACCCTTGGCAAAAGCATTCTACAGAGCATCATCTGAGAAGCCCACACAGGAACTCATACTTCACATAGTAAAAATCACACATTTCAAGTGACAGTGACAGAAGATGGGAGCAAGGCAGAATATAGGACAATGTAGGAGAAAGTAGGAGACTGAATGACACTGAAGGAAAATGTAGACATCAGGCTTCATCACTGTAATGATGATTACAGCATCCCATATGGTGTACATTACATACAGTAGCCTAATAAACATGTAAGAGTAACTGTTTCATTATAGTGCTATCAGTCTGTATTTCTATAGTACAGTGGGGTTAAGCACATTTTTGCAATAATAACAGTACTGGTGCAGTTGAAATTAAACACTTCATTTTTTGCCATAGGATGCAAAATTCCATTTACTCTCATTTACCACAGATGCATGATGCTATGCATTGGACAAATGCTAAGGACAAAAAGTGAAGTTTTTTTTTTATGGGGCCATCTCTGGCCATGTGAACTGTGCGTGATTCTATTTTTTGAGCAGATTACAAGTTTGAAAAATGGGTGGATAGGATAGTGTGAAAATGGAAACAAGTAAGAGTAGGGCACAGGGGGAAGAATAAAGTAAGTTGTCGGATGGTGTTGGGAGAGCATCATAGCTATACACCTCTTCACAACATACATCTATACCTGTAACAAGAATTTGATGCATTTGGATAGTCACCACATTAGGGCTGAGTGTGAAACAACTGAATAATGTTGTATGGCCAACTGGACCAAATCCAGTGTGTGAAGTAGATACATAGGCAGAGTACAGAACTATGTACTGGGCATATATTTTTCTGTGGGATAGGTGGACATCTATTTTTTGGTATGGAGAGGACTGTTGGGGAAAGTGATTAGAAATAAGATGGTTAGATATGTAGGGTAGGTTAGGTAGCAGGCACAGGCACATACAGAACATACAAGACAGACAGGGATGGTGATAGACACAAAAGGTTTGGGGTGCCATGACTGTGGTTGCATAGGGGACATCAGAGTCACTTCTGTATCAAGCATGACCACTGTGAGAATCTAGTCCTCACCCTCAGAACTGTCATCACTCTCCCGTGTTGTAGATCACTGAGTCAGTGCTGGAGACCTCACCTCAGAACTGTCATCACTCTCCCGTGTTGTAGATCACTGAGTCAGTGCTGGAGACCTCACCTCAGAACTGTCATCACTCTCTCCTGTTGTAGATCACTGGGTCAGTGCTGGAGACCTCACCTCAGAACTGTCATCACTCTCTCCTGTTGTAGATCACTGGGTCAGTGCTAGAGAGTTCATTGAGTTTGCAATTCAATGTAGGAAATTCTCTATGCTCCAGTTTTGGGATCAAGGCCTCTATCCATAATGTCCTCCACTCAGTCAGCTCCTAATGAGTGACAAAGTCACCACCTCTACTAGTACTACATCTAGAGGGGAGCCCCTGCACGAGCTCCCAGGGTAGAGTTAATTGATGCAGTTAGAGGAAAGGAGTGCAGGAGTTGGAACCCTGATGTGCTTGGTGTCTGTGCTGCCTTTCATGGTGCTTCTGCAGCCACCTGTGGAGGTACGCGAGTCCAATCCACAGTGAATGGTCTAGTTCCCTGTGCTGATGGTCATTTGTGTTGCAGCAGCACTGATTCAACATAAAGAAAAAATAAAAGAAGAAAGACAGAGTTGGAAAGAGAAAACATATATATAATAACATTAATTCCATGTCATTTTAATATTTCAAAATATAACCAACTTGACATACATGTATGGTAAATTTTGCTACATCTAGATATCATGTGAAGTCATGCATTTATCATAAAATGCATCAATCCCAGTGCAAACTATACACATTAGGCAAACAGGTGACTCTGGCATACATAATATATGCATTCCAAGTAGTCCTCCATTTACATAAATGGAAAGTTTTGTGTGGGTTAATACTGCAGAAAATAGATGTTACATATTATTCTTTATTAAATCTAATTGCTGCTGCTTTTGAACCCCAACATAGCTAAATTGATTTACATATTACCTAATACTATGATCGAGAGATATTGGAGAAGACATGTATGCTGGATATATAGGTAAGATATGCCTACTCATTTGTGTGTTTCTCAAGCTGCTATGGACTGCTGCCTTAAAATCTGGTACAATTAGCTAAATATCAGATGTATTATGATCTTGCTTGCATTATACCTGAGCCTGACTTAGCCTGTGCCTCTCTGAGGTATGACAATCATTTCTGATAAGCCTCACTGTTTCTAGCTATGTTTTAGCAGCTGTACAGAAAAGAAACTTAAAAAAGGAGTAGAATGAGAAAGTGTATCATCTGGCCAATGTATTTTGCTGCCTGGTGATGGGTCACTATACTACACAACTCAGGGGTGTCAGCAGTTCTTTATTGTGCCTCCCAGTGATTCAGGGAGTTCTGATTGTGTCTCTTTATGTCACTGTAAAGGTGATGACATTGCTGACTACTGCATGGAATGCCAGCTGCACTGGAGACAGCCTTGGCTAAGCCATTCCAAGCCTCAGCCTTCCACTGAGAGCAGTTATAATCCTTCTGTAGAAGCCTACAGCTGTAGTGTTTTATAAGGAGTGCCACAAAGTTTCTGGACTCTTCTTGACAACATCTTTGGGCTTTAAATGTAGAACAATCCTCACCTTCACCTGCCATGTCTTATGAAGGATACCTAAAATATGTCAGTGAATTGGCGCCGAAGTCATATCTTGCGTGCACCAGTCTATGCGCAGTGATGGGCATCTTTACCAGCTGCATTTGCACAATTGAAAGCACACAAATGACCTTGCAGAGAAATTGGATATGATTTCTTTGACATACACTACAGATGTGAAATATGGCAGTGAAACGTGTTCATGTGTGATGCTCATTGTATTTACACGTTTCACTGTGAAATCCCAAACACATTTTGATGATGATATCTGAATTTCATTTCACAGAATATATTGTCACCACTAAACATGCTGTCTGTTATGGTGGCTGGCAATCAAGCACCCAGTCTTCTGCTATGATGTTGGTAATTATCAGTTTTGATAAGAGATAAAATGATATAAATTGGGACTTAATGGACTGGTGGGACATCAAAATTACAAACTTTGACTGATGGCACCTGAGAGCTGAACCTATGACTAAAAAGAAAGATAAAGTGATGAATGCTGTTTATTAACTGTTAATGTCACAGGAGAACTAGCACTTTGAACATGCAACAGTTTCAACAAGAGTGGAAATCTAATTATAGCAAGCCTCTTTGTGTTTGACTTTTACTTGTCATGTTACTGGAGTTGTACATAAAAGCCAATATTTATATCTGTGAATCAGTTTCATATTCATTCAGTTGAATGAGTTCAGTAAAACATGTTGTGGTAGGTGCCATGCATACTTTATATGACATATTATCTTCCACACCTAATAATGAGATTTGTGCTGAGTCATAATTTTTCCAAACTCTGTTGTAAAGATTGTACATATGCAAGTGTACTTTAAGTAAACTATGATTGTTATGTTTAACATGTGTAAAACAGATTATAGTTGACTTGTTTAGTAATCATATCAAAGAGGTATGTTGCAAATTTCATTTTTGTAATTGTTTGCTGGATTTCATGTTAAATTCCTCATAAAAGTATTTGACAATACTTATACTGCCCCCCTCAGTAGAATTAACTGTTAATTGTAATTGGACTTTGCATTACCTCTGCTGCTTCTCTCAACTTTCTGTGTTAAAACCTTGAGTCACAGGGAAAAGTAATTAACAGGTATATTTTCATCAGTTAGTACTTCCCAGTACAATAGTGTCAATTCCATTTGCAATACTGGTGGCAACCCAAATTAATTTATTGAATTTTTGCCTTCAGAGTTGAATGGTCATTCACTGCTAGTGAATTCTGACAGTTAAACACCCAGATTGATGCCACGTGTCAGTCAAAGGCAGTAGCAAAAAAAAAATAAAAAATTAAAAAAATGTATGTAGACCTGAACCCAGGAACTATGGCATTACCCAGACATTCAATCTTTTAACAGCATTTTCCCCATGGCAACTTACATTTCTGTTACATATCATCATGCATTAATGTAATAACACTTCTTGAGAAATGGGCCACAAAGGAGATTATATAGGCTCATTTTGTACACAGCATATACAAGTAAGAATTACATGTTTTTAATGGAAATATATCACTGTGATAGCTACTACTTCAGACATATTTCAGATATTCTGTATTAATTATCCATATTTCGACATTCTTAATGTTACTGACTGCATTTCCTCACAGTAAAGTAAATGTCATATTTCTTAAGGTGTATTTAAAATGTGTTATTACCAATAATAATACTTCAGATTTGAAGAAGAAAACATTTGTGCAAGTCTGAGTAGTACATTCAGAAGATCAAATGCTAGAATCAAAACTTGCATTTTTGTTGATGTCACGCCTATGTTAATACATTAATGCAGTGACCACATAGACAGTTACATAAGATGTGTTTTTTGTCAGTCACTAGTAAGTATTAAAAAAAAAAAAAAAAAAAAAATATATATATATATATATATATATATATATATATA